>NC_087263.1:12760000-13060000 GCF_037042905.1 Lytechinus pictus | reverse complement strand
CGAGTGATTACGAACCCGCACGCGACGCGAGTGATTATAAACTGCCATTCCTTCTGCTATCACGGCTTTATTCATTGGTACCTACTCGATAGGGATGACAATATTGGTGACCAGGTGGTGGAAGCCCGGGGGGGGGGGGGGCACTTCCATTGATTAGTCCTTAACTGTTTTGACAGTCTTCAGTGTTACCTTTTCCGGCTGTGATTTCACGATTTCATAAACCATATACCAGGGGCCCGTTTCATAAAGAGTTACAACTGTTGTGACTTTGGCATTATGTCAACTACCATGGCAAAAGGGCTTTAGCAGCCAACCAAAATCAAGGTTACTATGGTAGTTGCCATAATGGCAAAGTTACAACAGTTACAACTCTTTATGAAATAGGCCCCTGATCTAGACCTGCAATGATACAGTGACAATAAATCTTTCTTTTACAGACTCTCTAATGAAATAAGTATTTAATGCAACTGCATCTATTCATCTTTGATTGTACTTACAGGTATTGGCCTCAGCATCGTGATATTTCCTGCCCTCACAACTGCAACCCTGGACTACTTCCCAGACAATTTTGAGAAAGTGGTTAGTGTGATACTAACGGGTGGCGGCCTAGGAATGATGTTGCTTCCACTCCTTGTTGAACAACTACATGAGGAATATGGCTGGCGTGGGGCCATGGTCATACTTGGTGCGGTCAATCTGAACTATATTGTGGTTGGTGCTCTTATGAAGCCAGTCAAACTGCAGAACCAGGAAGGGCAAGGACCACACGTGCCACGGAAAGCAAGACAGCACAAGAAGGTTACTTAGAAGTAACACAAGTCACAAGAGACGAGTCTAACGCGGTAAAACAAAGTGTAAAATTGCAAATACCAAAAGTAGAATCATCTGAGTACAATACACTGAGCGGAAGACATTTACTTGAAGAAGACCATGAAATCAAGATTGTATCAGATGTGGACCCTGTCGAACATGATATCATTGCCAATGAGTTGGTATATCCCCCGAAATCTTCAATTGATCAGAGCCCAAAGGAGGAAGGGACAACCAAGTCGTTCCCCCAAGAAGTCAGCCTAAGGGCTACTCGACTATGTAGCTCCATTAAGATTTTTTTCGATGTTAGACTTTTCGCCGAGAACCCTTCTTTCATATTCCCATTATTTTTCGAATTCCTATTTGGTATCACCTACACCTGTTGGATCATCTATGTGATCCCGAACGCAGTGGCGAAAGGGTACACCACTGCTGAGGGCGCTTTCCTAGCTGCCGCCGGTGGTGCTGCGAACATTGTTGGACGTTTGGTGATTGGATTCATATCATCGCGTGACTTCGTTCCTGAGGAAATGCTGTCTTGCCTCTTAAGCCTCACGGCAGCCACCGCGTTCTTCTGCAATACTTTTGCCTCAAGTTTCTGGTCCCTGGTTGTTTTGGCCTTCATGAATGGGTTTGCTAGTGGGGCCAAGATTGTTATAGGTAATATACTCGCGAAGAAATCCCTGCCCCTTGAGTTTGTGTCCAACGGAATGTGCTACCAATTTTTCAGTCTAGGTGTAGGACATCCCGTTGGTGGGGCCATCATGGGACTACTGTACGACCGTACGAAGACATTTATTCTGGCATTCAAAGTGGCTGCCTTGGTAGAATTAATATCCGCAGTTTCAATCCTCTTCCCTATCTTAATACGATGGTGCAATTCAAAGAGTCGTTGACCGAGGTATGGCAGTAAAGTAAGGCCTATTTAAGATAAAACAATTTGAATATTAGAGAACACGTTTCAAGACCTATGAGATTTTCTGTTCTGGAACCACGCCTGCCACTACCTGTTCTTATTCGTTTGTTTATTTCTTCTTCTTCTTCATCATATTATCATACCTTTTAAAGAAGTACATGCATTTTTTTTTATATAGAAAACCATAATTCTTCTCCACGCATAGAGAATATGGGTCTCTAAGAACTGCTTATAGTTATTATTATTATCCTCCTCCTCTTCTTTTTCTCCTCTTCTTCCTCTTTTTCTTATTCTTCTTCTTCGTCTTCTTCTTCTTCTCCTCTTCCTCCTTCTCCTTCTCCTCCTCTTCTTCTTATCCCTTTTCTTCATTATCTACTTATTCGGAATAATTTTTCTCTTTTACAGCTGAAGATGTTTACGGACGTGCCGGCTTCCTGTCTCCCTCACCCTTGTACTGTATTTTATTATGCTTATTTTAGCTTCCCGGGGAACATTTAATTTTCAGTTTTTTAAATCAGCTTCCATTGTTTTCTTGATGCGTTGACATATATTCCTACTTCTCCGGTCTATTTTGCCTTTATTGAGGGACTGCATTTACATATCTATTTGACTCTTTAGAACTTTATTCTTATAATTGTGTATAATCATGCACCTGACTAAATGTTCATTATATCTTAGTCATAAATTTTGTGTTGTATAGACAAGCGTTGTGTCATTTTATTGGGGTATTGTTTGGAAATAATAATAATAACAATAATAATATACAAAATTTATATTGCGCTTTATACAAAAGTTTCAAAGCGCTAAGAAAGAAGGGGGAAAATACAAGATATCTCAGAAAAAGAACAACAAAGGAACTGAAAGTGAAAACAAAATTACGAAAAATTAATTATACGTACAAATAAAGAGATAATCGGTAATACACAACTTAAATGATATTGTATATTTTGATATTATGTCTTAGTGTTTGTCTTCATGAGCTACAGTTTATACAACTGAAAAGGCAATCCTGAATCCTTAATCATAGGCAACTTCTAGTTGTTCATTGATTTGATTATTTCTAAAACGTTGTTTTTTTTTTATTAATAACGTTCTTTTGGATTATTGTCATAGTGTCCTTTACGGATTACCCAATTCTCAGATAAGCCAATTGCAGACAGTGCAAAACACATGCGCACGTTTAATCTGTTGTCTTCCCAAATCTCTCAAGTCACACCATTATTGAGAGAATTACACTGGTTACCTGTCCGGGAAGCCGTCCGGGAAATAATCCTAATTTTTATTGTCTTTCAAGGTCTTAACGACCAGGCGCCAAGTTATACCTCAGAGCTCTTTGAAATTAAAATCCCGATCTCATGTCCACCACCTTTGTAGCCCTCAAGATGCACTCACACTGCATGGACCCCCACACAAGACTAAAGCAACACTAGGATATTTTTTTATTTATTTCTCATTTCTTATTTATGAGCCCCACAACTATGGGACAAAATTTCCCTTGACATTAGAAATTCAACAACTTTACATAAAATCAAACTAAAATTAAAAATCGGATTATTCCAGTAGCATGTACAGCATCCGGGGAGCTCTTGCAGCGCAATAGAACATATAGAAATAGTTTTTGCGCTATATATTTTTTGGTCTACCATCAGTTTGACCACTTTCCACATGGTCTAACGGCCAATTCGGCCACTCACCATTTCGTCTAATAGCCAGTTGGTCCAATAGCCATTTAGTCCATGTACCATTTGGTCTAATTGGACTAAGTGTTAATTGTGCGTAATGAATGAAAATGAAATGGATATTAGACTCACTGGTTATGAGACGAAATGGTCATAGACGAAATGGTGACTAAACGAAGTGATAATTGGACCAAATTGTTGTTGGCCCAAATGGGTGTTAAACGAAATGTTTATGGACAGAATGGCATTAGACTAAATGAAAGTAGACCATGTGGTGAGTGGACGAGTTGGCAGCAGACGAATTGGCAATTTGACAATTTTTTTACCCGCCACCACAAAACCAACAGTAAGTCGCCGAAAATGAATTTTGAGATTTGTATTGAGTTTGAATATGTACATCATGTGCTTTAAAATGTTGTATAACTTGATCAACAATAACCCACACCAGATCTTGATTGAATGCAAAAGAAACTTAGGGAGAGCTTAAAAAATAAGGACAAAACAACGTTTAAAATATGGGGTTCACTCAAGCAATCATGAGCGTGCATAAAGTAAAACTTCAAAGTAGACATCAAAAAACTTTTATCAATGTTCTATCTTGTTATCTATTTAATTATCAAACGTGAAATTTTGTCAGTATAACAAAGAATTAGAGTTACTCTTTTGGATATTAAAGCTAATTTTCGAATTTTTGCTTTGTGAAGACCAAATTACTATTTTGGCTACTTACAGAGAATCTTCCAAAATATTGTTGGTTTTGGGGTTGCTGGTCGCATTATTACAAGTGCGACACTTTCTGAATAATGTCATGAAAAACAAGCAGACCTAAAGCCCCTTTCACAATTGGTGGTGCGACTGCTTAAGCCCCTTTCACAATTGACGTACGACCACTTGCGACCTTTTGGTCGTGCGACAGGCTGCAACAGGCATCAATCGCCAGTCATCTCATAATATCGCACAGAGGCTTTCACAGTTGCAACAGCTGTCGTACAACAAAAACATCCAGTAAAACCCGTTGCACGAGTAAGTCGCTTATGATCCTATTGTGCTCGTGCGATCACATGCGAGTGTTGCACGAGGGATTGCGAGGGGAACGGTCGCACACAACGGTAGTGCAATGTTGTAAGCCGTTGCGACCGGTCTTGCAACAGTCTTATGGCCTATCATATTATCGCACCCAGTCGCAAGACAGGTCTCTGTGCATGTAGGTCGCTAGCACATGTGCAAGTGTTGTACGACCTCCAGTCGAGTAAATGCGACTACTTAGTTGTGCCACCTCTCGCACCAAGTCGTGCAACGTTGAACAACACTCCCACGATGATCGCCCGACCGATGGTACGACCCCGGATACGAGCTGATGCGAGTGAATCCGTCGTATTTGATCGCGTTCGGATTTTGAACATGTTCAAAGTTCAGATGTGACCAGTCACGACCACCTCGAGTTCGTGCGACCGTCTACAACGACTGCGAGTGCTCGCAAGTCACCAAGAGATCGATCGTGCAACAGCAGGAAAAAACTGTTGCAGGCGGTCGTAAACTGGTCGGATGTCAATTGTGAAAGGGGCTGTACGGTCGCATACATGCGAATGCAACGGTAGTGGAATGTTGTAAGCCGTAATTTCGATCGGTCTTGCAACAGTCTTATATTATCGCAACCAGTCGCAAGACTGGTCTCTGTAGGTATCTAGCGCATGTGCAAGTGTTGTACGACCTCCAGTCGACTAAATGCGACTATACGTAGTTGTGTCACCTCTCGCACCAAGTCGTACAACGTTGAACAACACTCACACGATGATCGCCCGACCGATGGTACGACCTGATGCGAGTAAATCAATCGTATTTGATCGCGTTTGGATTTTGAACATGTTCAAATTCAGATGCGACCAGTCACGACCACCTCCGACCACCTCAAATTCGTGCGTTCGTCTACAACCACTGCGAGTGCTCGCAAGACACCAAGAGATCGATCGTGCAACAACAAGAAAAAACTGTTGCAGGCGGTCGTAAACAGGTCGTACGTCAATTGTGAAAGGGGCTTTACAACCGTTGCGATTGTGTGCAACATTTATTGTGACCAAGTGATCGCAAACGGTCGCACGAGCAATTGTGAAAGCCCCTTTACGCACCGGTCCTATAAACACAGAAGTTGAAGTCAAGTGGATTCGTATTGTTCACCGACCACCCGTTATAATCATAACAAATTCCAATTAGAGAGACTGATGATTGTTCTCATTAAAAGCAAATCTAAATCAAAAGCCTTAAGCTAATTGTGAAGCCATTATGCTAAGTGCCCTTTATAAATTGTGTCAATTATCTAACGTTTGTATACCGGTCACAAACGAGCACCGTAATTAAATTGACATACATGTACACGTTCAGACAATCTAAAGATATTAGTACTTTGCATTTAACCTATTGAGATATGACTTGGTTTTTTTCATCATTGTTCTATATGCTCTATCAATATCAGCCAAGAAGTTCCTGAGGCTGTTGCAATTCGAATCTAATGGTCTTTACACAAAAACGATTTAATTGATAGACGTCACCGGCATTAATGTATACTTGAAAGGTTCTTGGTACCTGGAATGAATAGCACAGTGAGTTCTTCTTGTCAAGAGAACCATTATCTGCGAGTTACAAGATTTAGGCAGTTAGGTATTCCAGTTCTGTAGCCAATGTAGACGGTTTCTCCAGCACCTACCCTCTCTGCCTAGTTGCCCATGATTCCAAAATCTGATCTGTGGATAAGCATGTTTCTGTCTTCGGACCTTCATCCTTTAAATAGGCTTAATCTCACGACCACCAAGCTTAACTGTAAAATATTGACTAGAACTAAATGGACGGTCGTACAATTAACCAGAAAGTTCATTGAGACAACTCGCGTTTCTGAACTAACAGAGCAAAATTTGTCATGAATTTGTGCCTGGACTGAATTATCGACAAGACAGTTAGAGACATCCACCACCAAAAATCAATTGTTTTTTTTAGAATGATCTGGGCATATATACATCAGTTAGCATAGCTATACATAGTTTCCAGCCAAAGACAGTGCATGAATCTGGTCGAATTGATGCTACCGTGATATATGGAGTTTAGTTACCAACAACTTTACACCCTTTATATTCAGATTAAGATACAGTCATTTAATACATAAATCGGTTCTGTCGGTTAACATTATTTTTTTTTAACAATCTACGAGTTCAGATTTCCAAGAACTCAGAAACAGTGACTAGGCTCATCATTTAAAGATCTCAACAACTGGATATTTCACGATAAAGAAAGGATGAATTCGACGAATGGTTATTCGAGTGCCTTGCCCAATCTATCTGGTTTTGGCTTCGAAAAGGTTTGGAGTGAGAGGGTTTTTGTAATATCCGTAATCTTCGGTGCTATCCCTATCGTTCCGTGTTTCTTTACACTGACCATCATCCTACTACACAAGAATCTGAGGAAGCAACACAATATCATACCATTCAACATCATCCTCTGCGATCTGAGTGTCGCCATCATAAGTTTGTACCTCTTTGCAACAGCCAGCCTGGTAAGTATACGGTTCTGGGACGATTGCCTCCGTCGGCGACAATTGCTCAGCTTAGTACGTCCATGATTTTACACTACACCCTACTCTAAACTTATTTCTATCATAAAACCCTATTGCAAGTTTGCAACCCTAACATTAAAGGTATTGTTTAACTTTGTGAGCAGCCGATTTAAAAAATTCTCAAACCAAGATTAAACATGTGTACAAGTGCATGTATTAGTAGTAATAAACCCTGAAGACAACCATTATTGAGAATGAAAAGCTAAAACTACAAGGCGAACCCCGATTTTGTAAATAGGCGTCTTATAGACGCCTAAATAGTACACATAAGTGTATGGGATGAAATTAAGATGGTGTTTTCGGTCACTTTATATTTCAATTTTTGAAGCACTAAATAATTATTTTCGAACGCAATTTTTTCTGGGCTTCATTTTTGTAACATATCACAGACACAGGTGACAAGTGTGACCTTCACTAGCTCAGATTTTTTAAAAGTCAAACCAATGTTAACCAATCACTTTAACCAAACATCTTAGACCAAATAAAACCATCGGGAGCAATTGTCGCAGGAGCAAACGTCGTGTCACCAAATATAACAGTTTTAATGGACTTGATCTACACGCAGTTAGGTCTACTTCTAAGATAATCTTATGTACTATATAAGCTTTACCAGTTTTGATCTACCGTAAATTGGGTCTAATCGAAAGGCCTATTTAAGCTGCACTAAACAACTTGGTTATTGGCAAAATTATCGGGGGGAGGGTGAGAGTTGCTCGATCGTAACTTTTTTTTTCGAAAATTTACCCTCTAAGCCATGTCTGTCCCTCTATTATTTATTTATTATTTTTCTTTGTTTGTTGTTGTTGCTCATTACGTAACTACATTTATCTATCTGTCTATACCACCATGCAAACCTTCAATTTTATGTATTTTTTGTTTCATTGGCTTCCTAGCAGACATTGAACATCATTAAATTAAAGTTAGGCCTATGTTTATCATTTTCTCTCCATCATTAATCATTACCATCTTTCTGTAATAATCCTATTTCTTTTTGAACAACAGCATGTGGACATCACCTTCAACAGACTAATGCTGGCTTTGAACGTCCCCTTCGATTTCACATCTCTATTGCTCATCCTTCTCGCCGCCCTCAGTCAATTCGTCACACTCCGTGTTGACCCCTTTGGCGCGCATCACATCATCACGCCACCGCGAATCATATGCGCATGCGTAATGACCTGGCTCATACCGGCCATCTCCATCGCGCCTGTTGTGTGGACAGGCTAGGCTGGGGCACAAATCAAGCGCTGTCTTTAAATTCAGTAATAGTCTGGATTCAGCTTGGGGTCTTGGTGCTCACAGGCCTCTTATACGTCCTCATCTACCGGTCTATATCTTCAAACCCACCGGGACTTTCTTTTTCGGCGGAGAGAAAGCGCGAAAACAAGACGGTATTTCACACCATTTTGCTCGTGTATCTCACCACACTGATTCCTAGAATCATCAATGCTCTTTCGTTTTTCATTATCATTCGCCATCCGTCTGCGTTTGTCATGCTTTTGGGGAATATAGCCCTCTACGTGAGCAGAGTTTTGAACAGTTTGGTCTACTGGTGGCGCCAGAGGGAGTTTAGAGCTTTGATAACTCAGTGTCGAAAAACTAAAGTTGATATTCAGTACTGACAGATTAAGATTTCCAATCTACGTTTTACGATTTATATTGCTATTCTAATGATCTTCTTCTAAGCGTTAGCAGACTGTAGCTGTAAGGAAACGTGTAACAAATGTATTGTAATCCACCATACAAATTGCGATTTTTGCATGTCTGCGACCCGATTTGGAATAAAACCTAGTGAAGATTTGAGGAGAATATTGAGGAAACATCTTATATTGTTTAAAGTTCTAAATCATCGTACGAATACTGATGTTTAAACCTGTGACTATGCTACCAGCCTTAACAGCGAATTGGATATCTAGTCGAAGTGCCAAATGCCAATCCGTTATTCTATATCTGATTTGTATTAACCTTATAATATATTTGAATAGATTTGAAACAAAATTCCGATAACCTACTTGATTAATTTATGTTAACGAAAATCATGAATGAAACCAACATTTGCGCATTGTTTTAATTGTTAGATATAAGACATTTTTTTTTATCCAATAGGATCGAACATATTATCGTCTTTCAATCTTCTGTAATTTTCAGTATTATTTCTTGTACCAATTAATACAACTGACACATTTATCGTAATAAAGTATGAATTTATATTTTATACAAGTCATGTGTTTATAATTCAATTCAAATAAATTAGGTGGGTAAAACGGGTGGGATGGGCATATCGGAGTAGCGAAAAGGATATGATTATAATTATAAAAAAAATCTAATCATTGTTTCTAAATATAATTTCCATTTTCTGGCTCAATGTAATTTACCTCTGATCAGTGCATCATTATCATCAGAAGCCTTTTCACAACAATGATATTTTCATTTTCATACATTTTGATCTAGACAAAGCGCTGGTGAAGACCAGGTTGTTTTGTGTCACCGTATTTCGTATACTGTATATCTCGCCATTTGTATCCCCATAATATTTCCATTCTTATGTTATGCTTTTTATTATGCCCACTTGTCCTGCTATGTTAACTTATATTTGTTTTGCATTTGTAGTTTGCTCTTGTGTGTTAATTGTTTTATTATGCTGATCAGGCTACCTTTAAATATTCGAGAATAAATAAATAAGTAAATTTTCATTCACTTATAATAATCGTTCTGACATGGTACATCTTAGCGATTAAGTGATTGACTTTATGTTCCGTATTCTGAAGTTATGGTTTAACTATGAATAGCCAATCGTGGCATAAATCTTTAATAGTACTGAGAATTTCAATGTATCAACTCATTTTTCACTCAAATCATTCCTAACTGTTTCGGAAGGACAAATTAGATAGTTTTTTTTCGCTATTCACAAGTTATGAAAGAGCATGGTAAACATGAGGAACATACAATGTAACGAAAATTTTGACATGTTTGGCTTTCCATAATTTTATCACAGTTAGGCCATGGTCTATTTAAAGTTAAGCCGGACTTCAGAATACGTGCGCATGTGTAAACTGTTAAAAAACCCTTATTTTACAGAAAAAAGAAGATTTTGCAGAAAGCAATGACAGAATCATTCTGTAAATTCATAAAACATGAATTTTGTGCAATTAAACAGAACTGGGGTCCGTTGCAGAAAGAGTTGCGTTTAAACGCAAGTCAAAATATCAGTCGCAAGTCCGAAATGCGCGCTGTTGATTGGTTGAAAATCAAGTTGCGCATGATTTTTAGAGTTGCGATTGATTGCAACTCTTTGTGCAACAGGCCCCAGGTCTGTTTAAAAAGGGGAAAAGGCTGTTTTCTTTAAGGAAATTTGTAAGGTTCCATACACCAAATACCAATTTCCTGTAAGATTACGCAATCTGGTAAGATTACAGGTGATCTCGAGACTCTGCTGCAAGAACTTCTTTTATTTTAAGGATAAATTTTCTAACAGTGTATATCGATGGATGTGGTATTGTCATTGATATTGGCTATGATTGCCAGTCACACCGACGAAACTGACTCAAAACTGACCAATAATATGTCACTGGAAATAATATAATAAATTTGATCACTCTAGGGCCGGGCTGCTGGATGAAAAGGGAGGAAAATAATAATAATAACATGTATAAAAGCCTTTATATAGTCCAATTAAAAACATATAATAGAGTCCAAGTATTCATAAAATAATCATTTCATTCATCTAAACAATTAAACTCTTTGCTCAGCATATAGAACTCTAAATAGGTCAGAAACTTGCAATGGTTATTATTTCAAGTTTCTCAAATAATAACATGCATATATACTGAATACATACGAATCTGGATGAATTTGATACACACAGTCATCATTATTTTAATAATCTAAACAATTTAACTGTTTCCATGTGCGAATACAATCGATTTAAGATCATCCTGATCTGTCCCGATTCCAAGTTTCATACAAGCATGATAAAGGAGATTTCCGCTTTGGAGGAAGTTTCCCTGACTTCTCTCGAAAGGTCATTGTATGATAAATTCATGAATCGAAAATCAAGAATAATTATCAACACAATAATCTTGTAAGAATACAATTTACATATCATACACAATGAACAAATGTATGGATTGTATGATTGCTAATTTCAACCGAGTATAAAACAAATCGTGAGGATTGAGATAATTCATTTTGGTCAAATCCGAAAACAAGTTCATATTTGTATCGTTACCAATTTGTGTACAGTGGATGCTATGGGAGAGCTTATTACTTCACAGAGTGTCTAATGAAATTTTATCCGGAAGACTTCGCAGTGTGATAGAAAACAAGTCTATGACCAAATAATTCATTAAACATTTTCTTTGGAAAAAAAAGATCATCTCATTTTGCTAACAAACTGAGATGATCTTGCTGACTCGGAATTAGCGTAAGATTTCAAGAGAGGCCGTGTGATCGAGCCTGTAGGTCTTGGGCCGGTGCCAGAAGGTCGTTATCGTGTTCCATTGCCCTCCTAAATATGGTGAGTGTATGTCAGATTAATGAATGGAATATTGAGATCTTGCAGTGTTTTGAAGTAGTGGCGGATCCGGGGGGGGGGGGGGGTCCGGCCTGTACCCCCTATATTCAAAATTTGTTATGTTAATATGGCGTTTCTACCCAAGCCCAAGTGTGCCCCCCCCCCTTGAAAATGTTTTTTTTTTGCTTTTCCTTTTTTCAGCGGAGTTAATGACCTTCAATTTAAGGTTAAAACCTTTTTTTCTTCTTGCTTGTCAAATTTTCCGTGGACGAAATGACCTTCAATTTTAGGTGAAAACCCTTTTTTTTTTTTTTTTTTTTTTTGGGGGGGGCTTTCAAATTTTTATCTGAAAATGTGCCCCATTTCGGAAAATCCTTGATCCGCCCCTGCTTTGAATTTGATGTATTAATTTCCCTGCTGAAAATAACACATGTGTCCCACATTGTGATCACAGTGTGTCCATCAGTGTGTTCACAGTGTGCTCACAGCTGTATTCAGACTGATTTCATCGAGTGTTGAACGTGTATTCACGTTGTAGAACACAGTGTATTTATAGTGTGTTCAATGAGTGTTTGCCGTGTGGCCACAATCACAGTGTGTCCACCATCTGTTAACAGTGTATTCGTTCTTTGTTCACAGCAAAGAACACAGTGTTCAAATAATTATGTTCACTCTATCAGAATTTGGCATTTCATAAGTGAGTGTGAATCACATTTTCACACATTCCACTATATATGAACACACCGTGAGCTTCCACACTGTGAAAGTGTCCACAGTGTGAAAATTTCATCATCACCATGACTGTAAAATTCGAGCATTTTAACAGGGTGAATCACATCTGTGTGGATACTTTGCACGAAACTGAACACACTGTCCGTTGCGATTTTCCGATCAGAAGTGTTACTCAATATTTTTTTTTTCAAACACCGTGACGATGTATTAATAATCAAGGGGATAGTCATCTTCAAAAGGAATTGAATAAAAGGAGAAAAGTACAAGGATAATGCTGAGTATTTTCTTCGAAATATGATGTAATAAATGTGACGACAATTCCGCTTGTTTTCTACAAAACAGTAGTATACATACTACAGTGATGTGAAAGTGAGAGAGTTGATGACGGCACACTTTCTATCTTTTTTTTATTGTATGAATTACTCCACACTTATTTTTTCCCCGATTTGATATGCTCATTGGTGTCAGCATCATCATGATAACCCTTCCCCCCTGTCATAACTTGTATTCCGCTCAGATATATACATGATATATACATATATATATTTGTTATTTTTCCGCTTTTTAGGAACATTTCGGAGTGGCCTTATGTCTTTGCGTACTTGTTGGATTACGTAATACGAAAGCACAGAGTAAGTAGATAATGTCTATACTACATATTTTAAAGGTCAAGTCCATCTCAGAAAAATGATGATTTAAATCAATAGAAAAAAGTCAGAGAAGCATAACGCTGAAAATTTCATCAAAATCGGATGAAAAATAAGAAAGTTATGACATTTTAAAGTTTCGCTTATTTTTCACAAAATAGTTATATGCACAATTCAGTCACATGCAAATGAGAGAATCGAGGATGTCCCTCACTCAATATTTCTTTTTTTTATTGTTTGAATTATACAATATTTCAATTTTAAAAGATTTGACAATAAGGACCAACTTGACTGAACCACAAAATGTTAAATAATAGCAATTTCACATGTTCAGAGCAAAATAAAACTTTGTTTCACAGGACAATGAGGAGAAAATAAGAATAATTCATATTAGTGAGTGATTGATGTCATCAGTTCCCTCATTTGTATTCCGATCGGGATGTGCATTTAACTATTTTGTGAAATTAAGCGAAATTTAAAAATGTCATAACTTTTTTCTTTTACATCCGATTTGATGAAATTTTCAGTGTTGTGCTTGTTGGATTTTTTTCTTTTTATTCAAATTCAACTTTTTGTTGGGATGGATCTGTATTTTAATAACTTTGTCCAAAAAAGAATGTAAGCCTCTGGTCATACATGTACAATACTTTCACATCTGAAATTGAAATCTATAATGAATTATTGTAAGCCTATATGTTATAAGTAAGTTTTTAATTGCATAAAACCTACTCATTTGAATTGTACCTAACCTCCAGAAAGTGACTCCTCATTTCATCTCTTTATTTTCTGAAGCGCATGGGGACATATTTGTTATGTAATATGCGCGATATTAAAACTGATAATTACTATTACTATTATTACAAAATCTCATCTTTGCTTGAAAGAAGATAGTCCATTGTGTGTCTCACCGGGTGTAAAATCAAATTTATAGTTTTTTATTTTCAGCATTTTTAAGTATGTGAATCACCGTTTCACAAGTTACTATGCGAACACACCGCGAACGCAAAACATGTTGTCAACACGCTGTAAACATGCAATGAACACTGTATAAACACACTTTGTGATATTGTGCTCTTTCGAGCAGGGATAAACCGAATCCATATTTCTTAGAAATAAAAATTGTTTTGTATACATGTAAAGTAGTACCCTCTAAATCTTGTTTTGTCATCACTCATTGGTCTGACTAGCTTCGTATGGGGGCTGGTGCCCCTATTTGCTACAGCTCCTGTGAGTACTGAGCTGACCTGGCTTGCACCTTAAATTGTGGGTGAACGGAGCAGCAAGCAGTGGGGCACCAGGCCCTACCAGGATATAGCTATAAATTTTGGTGGGTGATGCAAAACTGCGCTGGTAGTAACTTAAGAACTCTTTTTTATGAATACATTTATATTTGTAGTCGTTCATATGTATGTATATATATATATATATGCTAAGAATGGTTTCCTGCGTCATCTTTTTAGTTGACCTCAGTGCCATGGGCGTCTTTGAACGGTGTGTGCGCTCAATAAGACATCACCATTATTATTAATATTACTGTTATTATTATTATTATAATTATCATCATCATTTTTTCCTTCATGATCCGATGTTCCAATTACAATTTAATAAATTTGGTTTTTGTATTGGTGTAATGAAACATTTCTGTATGGAATTTGATAACCTGATCCAAGGCAATGAACTTGGGCCTACTGTCCGATGTAAGCTGAACTGCGACATGCAAATAAACCAGTGGTGACACTAGTATCGAAGGGGAGGGGGGGGGGGGTTATAAGCTTATTCTAAATTGAAATACAGGTGTACATGTAGAATCACACTATTTATTCTTTTTTTTATGCTCTTCTTTCTTCGTTTCTAGTCTTCCTCCTTTTTTTCTCCCCCTTACACTACTTGAAAAATTAAGGGGCGTTCACCTCCTGTCCCATGCAGCACCACCCGAAACCAAAACCTATAAGGTGTAAACAAAATCATATTATATTTTAATTGATAAAGTATTTCCGGTTTCTATATAGGCCTTTATCCAGTCTCAAAAATGACATGGCACCTATCGGCTGTCTGCAGTCAATTTCACAGCGAGGTTGTCAGTGAAAACGGACTTTGTAATTCCGAAGTCATCGACGAGGTGCACGACCACGCCGAGAACGTGGCGATTCAAGGGTACGATGGCGACATTGTGGAGGACTATCTGGACATGGCGAATGATGGGTTGCTGTGTTACGCTAACGGGTTGACGGTGCGACGAGTGGCGCACGCCTGCGACTGCATGCGCCAAGTGTGCGACAGGTACAAGGACGTGGACCGATGCTCGAGTAAGTTATATCTGAAGAACGAAATTATTTTTTTTTCAAGGAAAGGGGGTAGGGGAGGTCCATCACGAGGCATCGATCAGCCTGACGCCCTTTGGCATAATTAGCCCAACACTTTGAGGGGGCCATACATGGCCTACGGAGCAAAATTTCTAACAAGTTGCGACCGAACAAATATTCACCCGTTTGATTACATAAATCAAATTTTTTAAATAGATTTTGACATAACATCAGAAAACAAGATGGTATTTCACTCTTTTTTAACCTTTCCCTTTTTTATTAATTGGTATTGATTTTTTTGAAGGGGGCGCAAATTCCCACCCCCCATCTGTAGCCAGGAGTACACCATATAGAGACATGAAAGGCCTGCGTACTGTCGTGATGAAAAACCGTTAGATGGATGTAGAAGAATAGCATTAAATTTACTCATTATTTTGTCATTTATAGGAAGTTAATGTATTTACCGGGGTATTTACTCACATTGTGCTACTTCATTTCCTTTCATTTGAAACAGAAATCGTCCTCTCCCCGTTCGCCCCGAACACCGGAAACGGATCGCTACCCCGGTCTGGTCGCCATGGCTACGGGCCAGCGTATAATTGCTTCGGCTATCGTTGCTTAACAATCTCTCCAGCTCTCGTCCGCTCCAAAGCCTCGACGGTCAATCAAGATACACGAACATGGATGATGATGAAGAGAGGACTGATGATCGCATCTGTTACCATGGCAACGCTATTGCGTTGAGCGATGAAACGGACACCGAATAAAGATTTCTATGGTTAATCTGTAAAAGAGGACTTACATTGGATTTTTCCTACCGGATCAGAATAACCTATGCTCATGAGCAGAATTATGCGAGCGACGGAATAAATTAAGTGAAAAAACCGAGAAAATGAAGCGACCAAGCTGATAAAAAATAACAAGAGCGTATGTTTTCTTTCACAAGTTTGTGAACATTATTGCTGGAACTGAACAGGTCAGAAAACACTTCCAATAATGAAAGGGTTTTGATTTTTTTGATGTTTTTTTTTTTTTATAAAGGGCGGGGGGGGGGGGGGTTGCTTGCCCGCTCCATTTCTGTATACGGCTAGATCCTACGTGCCTTCACAAGCCATGGGAACCACAAGAATGGATGTGAACAAAACTTCAGGCTTGTTAACTTCATCTAATATAGAAACATATCTAATATAGGTAGCGTAACCCTTTGAGATAACAGTTTGTTAATTTGAAATATGACAAGAAACTGTTTTCGTGATGAGAGGACTTTAAGGACGTTCCACAGTTAAAGTGAAGTCCATGTCATTTTCACCAAATTTTGCAGAGAGTTACTTTGGTATCTATGCATTATGAAAATGCAAAAAATAATATAGGTTCATGTGCTTATTTTTTTCTACGGGTCTTCAAAGTCGCCGTATTTGAATGACATGCAATCTTGCGCAATCAAGAGAATCATGCCTCTCTTAGACCTCACGAATTCACCAAATGAGTTTAAATCATCTTTACTCAGTGGATACCGCATCAAACTTATCAAATTTTCAAGATATATAGCAAAGTGTATAACAAAGTAAGAGCAAGTCTTTTAATTGGTAAAACTATATCAATTTGGAGTCAGCAGCGCCCTTATTTGGCAATAATGGTGCAAAAACTCGAAAAAAACTAATCTTAAGATTCGTGAATCTACTCAAAAATTAAAAAAATCATTTTGTAAGCTGCACTTTTTTCAAAATCCATGTAATTTTCATCAAATTCGGTTAAATTGTAGAGGAATGCATGTCGAAGGTGTAGGGACGTTGAAAATATGGGGTCCATGTGCTCGTTTTTTAATCATGAGTGTCCAAAGTGATGCGAGTTGGCATGAAAATCGCCGAAAATGCGTCCAAAACGTGCAAAAGTCTAATAATACCGTCTAAAATGCGAATGGTTCCGTAGTTTTGCCCCCAAACATTCAAAATCCATGTCATTTTCATCATACTATCTAGATTTGTAGAAGAATATACTATGAAGAAAAAATATTTAAAATATGGGGTCCATGTGCTCGTTTTTGTCTCGCCTGCATAGCAGAGCGAGACTATAGGCGCCGCTTTTCCGACGGCGGCGGCGGCGGCGGCGGCGTCAACATCAAATCTTAACCTAAGGTTAAGTTTTTGAAATGACATCATAACTTAGAAAGTATATAGACCTAGTTCATGAAACTTGGACATAAGGTTAATCAAGTATTACTGAACATCCTGCCTGAGTTTCAGGTCACATGACCACGATCAAAGGTCATTTAGGGTCAATGAACTTTGACCATGTTGGGAGAATTATTTTCAAAATCTTAACCGAAGGTTAAGTTTTTGAAATGACATCATAGCTTAGAAAATTTATGGATCTAGTTCATGAAACCTGGACATAAGGTTAATCAAGTATTAGTGAACATCCTGCCTGAGTTTCAGGTCACATGACCAAGGTCAAAGGTCATTTAGGGTCAATGAACTTTGGCCAAGTTGGGGGTATTTGTTGAATTACCATCATAACTTTGAAAATTTATGGATCTAGTTCATGAAACTTGGACATTAAGTTAGTCAAGTACCACTGAATATCCTGTGCGAGTTTCAGGTCACATGACTATGGTCAATGGTCATTTAAGGTCAATGAACTTTGGCCGTGTTGGGGGTATTTGTTAAATTACCATCCTAACTCTGAAAGTTTACGGATCTAGTTCATAAAACTTGGACATAAGAGTAATCAAGTATCACTGAACATCCTGTACGAGTTTCAGGTCACATGACCATGGTCAAAGGTCATTAAAGGTCAATGACATTTGGCCGTGTTGGAGGTATTTGTTGAATTACCATCCTAACTCTGAAAGTTTATGGATCTAGTTCATAAAACTTGGGATATAAGAGTAATCAAGTATCACTGAACATCCCCTGTGAGTTTCAGGTCACAAAACCAAGGTCAAAGGTCAGTTAAGGTCAATAAACTTGGGCCATGTTGGGGTAATTGTTGAATTGCCATCATAACTTTGAAAGTTCATAGATAGAGTGAATGAAATGTGGACATGGGTGTAGTTGACAAGTCTTATATGTAAGTCACCGTTCAAATGTCATTTATGGTCAATGAACGTGGTATTATGTCATTATATGAATGGTGTTTTTGTGAATGATTATTTTATAGTAGTTTTCAAAGTTAGCACTGCTGCTATATTAAATTGCGTAATGCAGGCGAGACTGCCAGAGGCGTTCCACTTGTTAAACTATTGGTGTCCCAAGTGTTACAAGTTGGCTTGAAAATCCCGTAGAAAGCGCCGAAAACAGGCAAAAAGTATCTTAATACATTTTAAAATGCAAATGGTCCCATATTTCGCTCCCAAACATTCGAAATCCATGTCATTTTCATCATACTTTGCAGCACTACAGAGAAACTATTTTGAAATTGAAGTGGAATAAAAAAAATGGTCCATGGAATAATTCCACTTTATTAGCTTCATAAAATAACACATCGGATCTGCAGTTTGTGCAGATAAGCTTATGAGAAAAATCAGCTCACGTTACCTACAGCTGATTAAGCACCAGTTCATCCATTGTGACGTCAGCGCGCAGAGTGTAAAATATGCGCAGATCATGATGCGCACAAACATAACTGTGGAACGTCCTTAACCCTCTAGCACCTACAGATTCCTATGCATAATGGCAATTACTCACTGGAGGAAACAATAAAACTGGTAATAAGTAGGCATTGTTCCAAACAAATTGAAATATTTTTTTATAAATTTACTTTTGTTCATTATAAGTTATATTTATTTTGTAGCATAGGACCTGTTGAATAGAATGGTACATGGCACAGTTCAATCAGATGTACGAATATTGACCTTTGACAATCGTTTGCAGAGCGAGAAGAAAAAAAAACAAAAGTTCGGGTTTCAGCCGCCCCAGTCCCACGCCTTCAAAAAAATGTAAAGTATCACTGACAGAATACTAAAGTTTTCGCCAAATCTTGGATCAAATATGTCAAAAATTAATTCCAACTCACATCTAGATGTCACTCTGTGTGATATCCAACGTTTTGATGAACATATAGCAAGGCCCGAGCTTTTTCGGCGAAGTAAGTGGTTTTCCGAGACATGGACGCAGCCATCTTTGCTGAGATCGACTGCGCAACAGTCTGGAACTTGCGACACACCGATGCATGTCAATCGGTTTTTCTCTATTATACTCAATAGGAGCATACACTTTTCTATGCAGATTTATGTAGCAGCCAACCTATACGGTATGCACACGCAATATTACCACGGTAAATCATAGACAAGAGATACTATAGCGCAAAGAAAACGTACGGACGGTTAAGGGCCGTTCAGTGTGTAATAGGAAGGGCGGTCTCGGGCGGTTCAGGTGCTAAAGGGTTAATGAACAATAGAAATATACAGGCTCGATATACATGTATAATTCTAGTATATATATATATAACACGCATCATACTCATCTGGGACCAGCTGCTGTGTTTATAATCAAAATCATGTTGTTTCTTTACAGTACAATGTGGGGCTCGTTGCAGAATGAGTTGCGTCAAACGCAACTTGGCATTCGACCAATGAAGTGTGTTTTTGCTTGTTTTTTGGGTAGTGTATAAATACAACTTTTTGTGCAACAAGCCCCCTGGTCAGCAAAGATTGTTAATTGTTCCAACGTGTGTTTCGAATAAATGATAAATCCGTGCCAGATACAGGCTGGGTAAACGAATGTTATAAATACTAATTTCCATTATTCAGCTATCTGCAAAGGCCTAATTTACATTCGTTTCCTGTAATAATTGATTATTATTTTTCCGAAGTTCATATTTGTTTCTATAACAATATAGATTCATTTTTCCAGTGAAATGATAACGAGCTGTTCTGTATTGGGCATCGTAATAATTTATACAACTTTGGGATTGATCGTGGGCTGATTTATACGATTGGTTATATTGTACCATGCATGTTCAATCAGAGAAATTAGTCCAGCGATCAATTGCTAAGTTTTGTTACTGGGCTAGTACCTCCGAGTCATATTCCGTACTTTTGTTTTTATTTGCGCTGTATGCTTTCTCTCAGATATTGGCGATATGGATCGAAATCACAAAAGTCGATTTCGTAATCAGTGGACAGAAAATACAAAAGGAGTATTTTGTAAGATCATTGTCGTGGTATGTTTATGTCAGGGTGATTGATATACTCGTTTTAAATGTCTGTTCATCTTAAATGTCTGTTCATCTCGCCCTTTCTTCTCGCTTCTCTCCCCACCCCCTCGCTCTATTTCTCGTCTTCTCCGCTACACTCGCCATCTCCCCTTTTCTTCGTTTCTATTCCGCCCTCCCCCTCCACCATTTCTACTTTCCCTCACTCTTTTTTTTAAGTCTCCTCACCCACTCTCTTCCTCTTTGTCTGGTTTTCCACTCGTTCACAAGTTTTCACTTCCTTTATCATACCCTTCCCCCTCTCTCTCTCGCTCTTTCTTATCCTATTTCTCTCCCATATTCCTCTTTCTTCCTGTTCCCCCTCTTTTTCTGTGTTCACCCCTTTCTTTTTTTTCCCTCTCTCTTTTTTTGTTTCTCATCCCGCTTCTCTCCAATTTCCCCTTTCACCCTGTTTTCCCTCTTCTTCTCGGTTCACCCCTTCCTTTTTGTCCTCTCTATCTTTCTTTGTTTGTTTCTCATCCTGTGTCTCTCCAATTACCCCTCCTTTCTCCCTGTTCCCACTCTATCTTCTCTGTTTACCCCCTTCCTACTTGTTCCCTTCTTTCTTTGTTTGTTTCTCATCCTGTGTCTCTCCAATTACCCCTCCTTTCTACCTGTTCCCACTCTATCTTCTCTGTTTACCCCCTTCCTACTTGTTCCCTTCTTTCTTTGTTTGTTTCTCATCCTGTGTCTCTCAAATTACCCCTTCTTTCTCCCCGTTTCCCCTCTTCTTCTCTGTTCACCCCTTCCTTTTTGTTCCCCTTTCTCTGTTTCTCATCCCACTTCTCTCAAATTTCCCCTTTCACCCCGTTTCCCCTCTTCTTTTCTGTTCACCCCTTCCTTTTTGCTCCCTCTCTCTTTTTTGTTTCTCATCCCGTTTCTCTCCAAGAACCCCCTCTTTCTCCCTGTTCCCACTCTATCTTCTCTGTTCTCCCCTTCCTTTTTGTTCCCCTCTTTCTTTCTCTGTTTTGCACCTCTTTCTTTGGTTCCATGTCATTTTCTCCAGCGACAATTGCTCTGCGATAAGCTTCACACACTTATCGAATGGTGCCACGACATTTGCTCCCGGGACAATTGCTCCAGGCTCCATTTTGTCTAAGATATAGGGTTAGGGTTGCAATAGCTAGGGTTTTATGTTAGGTTTAGGGTAGTGTTCAATCCAGGGTTGAAGTTGGTCATTTCATTAAAGTGTGTGGAATTTACAGCTCCGGGCTCCAATTCATCTAAGATATAGGGTTAGGGTTGCAATAGAGTTTTATGTTAGGTTTAGTGGGTGCGCCGTGGTCTAGTAGTTCTGACTCTCGCCTTTGAAACAGAGGGTCGTGGGTTCGAATCGTAGCCATGGCGTGTTTTCTTTCAGCAAGACATTTATCCACACTGTGCTGCACTCGACCCAGGTGAGGTGAATGGGTACCCAGCAGGAGTAATTCCTTGCATGCACTGAGCGCAGGTGATGGTAGCTCAAGCTAAAGCCGGGGTAATGATAGCAGTGCTTTGTATCCTCTGGCAAAAGGCGCTTCATAAATCGAGCTATTATTATTATTATTATTATTATTAGTGTTAAATCCAGGGTTGAAGATGGTAATTTCATCAAAGTGTGTGGAATTTACAGCAGAGCAATTGTCGCTGGAGCAAATGTCATGGAAACAATAGAAAAACTAAATAACTTCAACAGTGAGTTTAACACTATACCCCACCATAAACCCGACACAAAACCCTACTGCAATCCTAGCCCTACATCTTGGACGAAATAGAGCCCGGAGCAATTGTCGCAGGAGCAAATTATGTTGTGTAACCCTTTCGACCCCTTTTCCTTGATCTGGGGTCCGTTGCAGAAAGAGTTGGGTTTAAACGCAAGTCAAAAAATCAATCGCAATTCCCAAATGCGCGCTGCTGATTGGTTGAAAATCAAGTTGCGCATGATTTTTAGAGTTGCGACCGATTGCAACTCTTTCTGCAACAGGCCCTGTTCTCCTTTCTTTCTCTCCTTTCTCTTTTCCCTATATATTTCTCCCCACCATGTTTCCGTTTCTCTCCCCCCCTTTCTTCCTGTGATGCAGCAACTGTAATAAACACAATTACATTTATTACGGCTAGAAAGGTAAACAATAAACAAGACAGAATAGACTGTATTGGATGCCCTGTAATATGGATCTGAATCCATTCAATTTCAATTGAATTTATTTATTACAATTCCTGAAGCTCCAAATCATCAGATGAAACAAACAAACAACACACCAAAAGCAGAAACGCAATAAGGCAACGCAGATGGACTCTTTATCCAAAAAGCAAAACACTTGAGAATTCGGTGGTGGAATTATGCAACACACAAACGTAAAAGTATACAAAAAATTATATGATTATATAATCTGCTATGTGAAATAAAAATTTCGTTCTTGCTATTGCACTGACTATTTCTAAATATAAATTTATTTCATTGGCATTTATTGAATAAAATATATTACTTAATTTCATTAATCCTAAACAGGTAATTCCTATAGCAAAAGAGGGGCAATTCAGCCCCATTTGCCAATTTATCTCTTTGCAATGGTCTATACAAATGTTGACAAAGAAAAATATTACCTCCATAAAGAGTATGCAATGCTTGTACATGTACATATAAGGCAACATTCATAAAATCTGTAAATGCACCAAAGAATAAGTGTTTCTAAGATATCAATTAAATAAAAACTTTTTTATTTATTAAAATAAGCATACTGGATATTTTTATCAAATTGTTTTAATAAATATCTATTCATCAGCAATCACACTTCCCCGATATGTATATAGATGGGGGAAACACTATCGTCAATAAGCACACAAAGTTGAAAGATTACATCTTACATATGAATGTACGCACACCAGACTATAGCACATTCGTAAAACCTAGCACACAGACTACAATCTAGTACTCCAAAATGAAACATGAAAGTATGAAAAGATGGCAAGATGAGATAAAGTCTTTGGCTATACATAGTAATCGTTGGAATATTAAGCTTACATAGTAATCATCATACAAACCTAGGACCAGAGCTGCCAAGTTGTATTTTGCATTTTCAGTATTCTTATCCCCCAAAATCAGTATTTTGACAAAAATATCAGTATTTTTAGCGTGTGAGATAAATATTTTGCATTTTCCCCCAAAAAGTGTATTTCATAATAAAATACTTGGCGCACTCGCCCATCACGGCGCTCAAGCTGCATGCAAGCTTAAATGCGCACTGCTCTTGCAGATGAAAAAAAAAATTGAAACTTGTGTATATCTCACCCTGGTTTTTACAAAATAATTGAAAAAAAAAACAAGTTACCAGAAATTACATTGATATAACAACCATAATTGTGTACGTTTTATGAAATAGAGATGATTTTTATCAATAAATTATCATTTTGTAGTTTTTTTTTAATACAAAAAACGTATTTTTTAAATAAAAAACGTACTGCGTATTTTGGTTGCAAAAACGTACTCAATACGGCTAAAACGTACTGGTTGGCAGGTCTGTAGGACCCACGTTTACCAAAGCTA
Source organism: Lytechinus pictus (assembly GCF_037042905.1). NCBI lineage: Eukaryota > Metazoa > Echinodermata > Echinoidea > Temnopleuroida > Toxopneustidae > Lytechinus > Lytechinus pictus. Next base: position 13,036,083 of record NC_087263.1, on the reverse strand, counting down.
CAGATGGGCTTTAGGTCAATGATGACTGAAAGGATTAGATTAAAAGACGTAGACCTGCGGTATTCCTGCGAGTAAGAAAACCGCGCCGACCTTTGATATCCTAAGTTGTTCTCCTTGCTTTGGAATTCTGCTCTCCTCAGCTTGGCAATATTTTCAATGACGATGTCAATCTTGAGGTCAATGTTGAATGTGAAATTTAGTGATGAAAAGACGCTTGCTGGATTTCTGCGTGTTCTAAGCGGCTCTGACCTCTGTGTCCTATGTAGTTCTTGCTTTCGATTCCACTTTCTTTAGCTTGGAGATGTTTCCTATGTAATTCTTGAAGTCAATGATGAATACAAAGGTTACTGATAAAAAGATGCTTGCGGGATTCCTGCATGTAAGAATTGATGCTGACCTTCGACATCCGATGTCGCTCTTTTTGCTCTAGATTTCGCTCTCTTCAGCTTGGCAATGTTTTCCATGAGGATTTCATTCTTGGGGTCAAAGGTGACTGAGAAGTTTAGTGATGAAAAGATGCTGGATTCCTGCATGTATGAATCGATGCTGATCTTCAACCTTCGATGTTGTTCTCCTTGCTCTAGATTCTGCTCTCTTCAGCTTGGCAATGTTTTCATTCTTGGGGTCAAAGGTGACTGAGAAGATAAGTGATGAAAAGACACTGGATTCCTGCATGTAAGAATCGGTGCTGACCTTCGACATCCAATGTCGTTCTCCTTGCTTTAGATTCTGCTATCATCAGCTTGGCAATATTTCCAAGGAGGATGTCATTCTCGAGGTCAATGTTGAATGTGAAATTTAGTGATGAAAAGACGCTTGCTGGAATCCTGCACGTAAGAGGCAGCACTGACCTTTGACCTTACGTTGTTCTCCTTGCTTTAGATTCTGCTCTCTTCAGCTTGGCGATGTTTTCAATGAGGATTTCATTCTTGGGGTCAAGGGTCAGCGCCCTCATGTAATACATCCTAGCTTGCTTGTAGTCTCCCTGGAATTACAAAATAAACATTGAAAAGAAAAACACAAAATGTAGCGATAAATTATAAAAGATTAAACTCATGATTATGTAAGGAATGTTATCTGTCGATTACAAAAATATTTGCAAAAGCGTTTCCGATCTGTGGATACATATATGCACATCGATGGACTGGAAATGGTAATTAAGTTGAATGAATGAATGAATAAATTCATGGATGGATTAGTTGACAGGTGAATAAATGGACAAATGAATTGATGGATGAATGAATGAATGGGTGGGTGAAAAATATGAATTCATGACTGAATAGATGAAAGAATGAAAGAAAGAAAGAAAGAACGAAAGAATGAATTTAATGTATAAATAAATGAATTGATTAATTAATGAACAAACATGCATGAATGAGTGAATGAACTTAAAGGACGGCATGGAGGAATTACCGAATGGATGGACGAATTACTGAATGGGTAAATAAATACATAAACAATTTGGAGTGGAGTGATGAATGAATGAATAAATGAATGGGTAAATAATTTGTGAAACCGATATAAAAATATACTTCTATGATTTTAAACTATTGAATTAATAGAATCAAAGCTTCACAAATAAATAAACAATTTCACAAATGAATAAATAAAATGAATGAATTACCTTGAGGTGGTGAATGGCTCCTAAGTTCAGCAGGCATGATCCCATCTCTGGGTTCAGAGACAATACCTCTACATATGTCTGTATTCATGAGAATAGAGACCAGTCTGCATCAATTCAATGTTATTGTGCATTAACGTACATATACATATACCACAGATGATAATTAAGTACATAATAATAATAATAATAATATTCCGCATTTATATAGCGCTTAATACATCGGAACGACGTCTCTAAGCGCTTTACAGACATATTATTACCCCGGTCATCGGATCCTTGCATGCCCGCATACAATGTATGCACCTTCTCCACTCTCTGGGGAGCATTCCAACAAGAGTTCCAAGACTCAATTGCTAGGCATACTACATATAGGCTTTCACATCCTACCGGGTACCCATTTAACACCTGGGTGGAGAGTGGCAAAGTGTGGATTCACGCCTTGCCAAAGGACGCTAGGCCATGGTGGGATTCGAACACACGACCCTCTGATTACAAGGTGAGAGTCAGAACCGCTACACCACGATGCTTCCACATGGCCTTTGGGATTAATTTTACATAATCTTAGGGACCTCAATTTTTAAACAGCCAAATTTTATCAAACTTGTACAATTCTGCTTTAATTATATTTCTCCTCTCAAACAAAACATTAGATGACCAAGGTTGGATGCCCCATTTAGATGCTAAGACAACAGTGACTGATGGACATGCATACATCATTACCTTTTGTGACTCCTCTATTTTGTTGAGTCCCTTCAAGTGGTTGGCCTTCTCAAACAGGAGCTCTGCTTTGGTTTCCACATCTGTGATCTTAGTCAGTCCCAGCGCTACCTCAACTTGCCTCAAAGCCTTTAAGCAAAGACAATTGGTGATTTTTAAGTGAGCATATAGCGAAAATGAATAATGGCTATCGGACCAACTGCTTATTAGACAAAATGTTGAGTGGATGAATTGGCAATTAGACCATGTGGATAGTGGGCGAACTGATGGTAGACCAAATGATAGTAGACAAGTTGGCAATTGGGAAAATTGGCATTAGACCAATTGGAAATAAACCCCCCATGAATAGCAATGGTGGTTCATATTAATCTAGTTTATCATTCTCTTATTATATTCTTATCATCTTAATCACCATCACCATAATCTTCACTGTCGTCATAATCATCATCAACGCCACTTCCTTGATCGGGTGCTCAAGCATTTAATGAAATTAGTTCGTACCAGGTACCCATACTACACTTGAGTGGAGAGTGGCAAATAAAGATAAATGCCTTGATAATAATAATAATAGGCATTTATATAGCGCCATCTATCTAGAAATATTCTATTCCGAGGCGCATTGTTTATCATTATTATTACCCCGGCTTTAGCTCGAGCTGCCTTTCAGCGCTCAGTGCATTCAAGGAATTAATCCTGCCGGGTACCCATTCACCTCACCTGGGTTGAGTGCAGCACAATGTCAATAAATTTCTTGCTGAAGGAAATTACGCCATGGCTGGGATTCGAACCCACAACCCTTTGTTTCAGAGTGCCAAAGTATGCAAGTGCTGTGTTGGGATTAGAAGCCCGAACCTTGTGGTTCAAGGTCCGAGACTTTTCCACTACACCACAACGCTTCAACACAATAATGCAAAACCTGGAAATGCGTACTCACCTCTTGGTAGCGATGCTGTACACTGTACACACTTGAGAGGAGTCTATGAAGTTCTATGGTGGTTGGATTGGAGTCCAGGGCTTCGGTGAGATAGGCCTCTGCTTCCTTGAATAGACCAAGTCTTGTCATAACCTGGGCCTAGACAGATTTAAAAAAAATAAAATAAACTTTCGCAAAAATAACCATATCATACAACTGCCAAGCTTGTTAGAAGATAATAAAAATATATAGCAATCATGAAACCCAGCTCACACTATGCGATTCAAATTTCAAAGAAATTGTAATAACATTTGATATTAACATTCCAACCAGAATTGTGGTAGGACTACGGAAATCGAAATTCAGTCTAGCTCGAGCCTCCCAGCAGGAATAAAAACAAATTCAATTTCAAATCCAAATCGTGATGACGTCATCAACGACTGCAACTTGAAGGCGATTTGGACTTTACTCCGACCCCAGGGCTTGCCGCCAAGCAAAATTATGATTTTATTATTCCACACATCATGCCGAACTTCAAATTAAATAATCTTATTTCGTGGAACTTTCACATCTAATGCAAAATGCGATTTATTAAAGAATCACGTCACAACAAAATCGCATAGTGTGAGCCGGGCTTGAGGTGGCGATTATCAAGTTGCCTAGACAATAGCACACTACATATTACAACGGCTTTGGCTCCTGCTGCTACATGTACATGTAAAGGCCCTTGGTGCATTTAAGGAATTAATCCTGCCAAGTACCATTCACCTCACCTGGGTTGAGTGCAGCATAATTTTATCAATTTCTTGCTGAAAGGAATCATGCCATGACTTGGATTCGAACCCACGACCCGCTGCTTCAAAGACTAATCAACTCTTCCATAATGGTCCACATATAAATTGAGAGAAATTATAACAAGGATTTAAACAAAAACAGGCATTCAGGAATTTTCTAAATTTGACTGACAAAACATTTTTTTCACAATATAGACACAAAGTTTGGACAGATTCAAACTTACATATTGAAGCTGTATCTCGAGATTATGAGGTTCCAAGTCCAATGCTTCTTTGTAAGTCCCCAGGGCTTTGGATGGCCGATCAGTGTTGTAATAAATAGCTGCAAGGCTCTGCAAGGTTTTGGCATTGTTGCTGTATGAGAGAGACCTGGATTCGTATAGATACAAAACAGAAGAGGGTATTCGTGAACTGTCATTTGATAATAGAATTATCTGCGTTCATAATGCATAATGTTCCACTATCAAACCAGGTTTTAAATGGGAAGGTCTTCCTGGTAGGCAGTAAAAGCCAATGCACATGTCATGTAGTATGCCTCTCAGTCCCTCCCACCCCTCCCTAGTATTTTCATGGAGCCAAATAGCCCATTACAGAAAGAGTTAGTATTCAAGCTAAAAAAGGAACATTCTTGAAGGTGAAGGTAATGGGTAAATTATTTTAAAGGCAAGTTGGATGTAGCGTGAACATCCAGCTCTCCGAAGAAGTGAGTGTTAACCTCGTCACCTGAAATCAAGAGGTGATTATAACATCTATATTCCACATTGGGAACCACTATAAAAGATACTATAATTATTATAGAAAAAGAAATACATTCACACTTCTCTACAAGAAGGAATTTGATAAAAAACAAAACATACCTGATGTACATATCCTCTGCTTCATCTGTTCTGTTTAGATGTCTGAGGAGGCGGGCCTTATTCGTCATGGCAACGACATGGGCGGGGTCAATCTTTAAGCATTTTCCATAGTGGTATAACGCTTCCTGATGATGATCTAGTATGAAATTAAAATTACAAACAAATACACAAGGAAAGTGAGAAATGGGTCTGCTTGATAGTGATGACGGAGTTGAGATAAAAGCCTGAAGGGACAAGCCATAGTAGAATTAAATGTCATACCCCTCTGAATCTTTTGGTCATGAAAACCATTCCCGTACGTACTTAAATTGCTCCCAAATATTTTTGACTTACCAAGCTGCCAGACTTGAGAAACTGCATCTTTTTTGTCATCAAATCAAACACAAGCTCTTTGTTAAGCATTAGCACAAATCAATTGCAACTCAATTTCTTGGAACTGCCAATTGAATCTCATTTAAGGACTAACAATTGATTTGCAAATGAAGGAAACTTACCATTGCCCATGAGAAATGCTGCATAGTTGTTGTGAAGGTCGGCGGAAGGCTCCCCATTCTCCAGGCCCTGCCTGTACAAGCCTTCGGCTGCAGTGATATCCCCCTGGACCTGCTTCAAGGAGGCCAAGCTGATGAAGACATCCAGGTACTGAGGATCGATCTCCAAGGCTTTCAGAAACAACGCTTCAGCAGTGGCAAGCTCTCCGCGGTTACTGAAACATGGACAATCATGATAACATACAGTAATGTCACAAATGGCCACAAGATCTTGCATCTTAGGAATGGCAAGATCTCCAAGGAAAATCATGATAACATACAATATCGTCACCAGGGCTATAAGATCTCGCATCTCAGAACTGGCAAGTTTTCCAAGGCTACAAATACATGAAAAGCCATGAGAACATTATGTCATTGGGCAGAATTGCCAAACAATTCTTGGCTTTCAGCTGAGTAACTACATACATAATTATTCTTGATTACTCAATAGCCCTGCAGTGCAATTCATTTCTTGTAATAAGGAAATATATTTAGGTCCCCAAGACAATTCCATTTACAAGAAAGTGAACATACAATGATTGATGAAAAATCTACATCTGCACATATCAACAAACAATAAAAGTATAGTAGTATGATGGATAAAAAGAGATTGTAAAGTTGACAGTGCAGATTTATACATACATGTATCAAATGTTATTCCGAGCTACCAGCCTGAACAAGATAATTTCAGCATTTTAAAGCTGAAAATCAGTATTTTCAAAGAAATACCATAGGACAACACATGAACTGAAACTTTTCATACCTGAACACATGCCTAAAGCACCATACAACATAGCCTCTTGTCGAGGCCCTGGCGGCTGCTTCCCGAGCGAAGCGAGGGCTTTCCTAATTCGCGAAGCGAATTAGGCCTGGCGCGAGCCAGGGCCTCTTGACATCTGAACTGAATTATATATTCATGAGGAACGTCTTCCTAATGAATATACATGAGTCATGATATTACCGGTCACCGAGTAAACCAATGAAATGTCAGAGCTGTTTCGTCTTGGGTTCGGAATACTATATAGTAGTCCACTATTCTGCAGGGGATTCATTTAATTGCGGGACACTAAAGGGGATATAACCAGCAAAATGCTACAAGTAGTGGTACTACTACTACTACTACTACTACTACTACTATTACTACTGGCCGTAACAGACCCATCACCGCCCCGAAACTTCCCGGGAGATACTGCTCAGCCGCTGGTCAGACTCGAGTCAACTCCCAGCAACTCCACCCCAGCTTCCCTCACTGCACTGCACAGCGGAGATCGATAATCGACGCCCCGGATCGACCGGTGGAATCGCATAAAATATTACATTTTTTCCATATCCTGTGGGTAGATTTACAAAGACATCTCGTCCTTTCAGTGCAGAGTTAATTTCATCGACTTGCAAATCCTTAAATCGGTCAATATTCAGCGTTTTAGAGGCATATTCAGTGCTCTTTGATATTTCGTCGTCACTCTTCGCCAAGAATCCAAGGGTCGTCATTCAAGAGGAGCTCATAAATATTTAATATGACGTCATAGCAGCTCGCGCTCTCATTGGATGATTTTCACCGACCAGTTTTTGGTCGGTGAATTGGTAAAAACAATAAAAAACAAAAGAAAGTCGGTGAAATTCGGCACAGATGTCCAGAGGCCCTGTCTCGCGGCGCTCTGCTTCGCTCTCTCCCGTGCTTTGCCATGTTCGCTCGGAAAGCAGCCGACAGGGCCTCGACAAGAGGCTACATACAACATGGACTTCAATAATCTTTTAGTCCATAAAAGTCTAAGCCACATTAATATTCATTTAGTCCATAAAAGTCAGTCACATTATAGTCCATAAAAGTCTAAGTCACATTAATATACATTTAGTCCATAAAAGTCTAATACTTTTTCTATTAGACTTACTGATATATATTTGCCAGGTTGAAGTATGCTCTAGCATGCAGAGGATTAATCCTTATTGCCTCATGGAAAAAGTCTGCTGCCCTCTGTGGTTCACTTTCGCTCAGTAGCGTACCAAGATTGTTATTGGCTGAAGCATGCCGAGGGTATAAACTGAAATAAATATATTACAAATAAAAAAAACCTTGCATTTTGATGAGGAATGGACATGAACTCATTTTGATATCGTTGCCACAGCTGGAATTTTGGCTTGTAAACTGTGTAAATCATCGAAACACTGTAAAGAACTTCACTTTAGTCAACAGATACATAAACAGCCCCAAAACTGCATACATATCACGGAAGAGATTTTATCAATTTTCTTGACTTAAGAAAAAAAAAAATCAAACATATCAAATTAATTGAATTAATCAAGTTATTTAAAAAAATAGAATACTAAAAATCCACAATCTCTATCTCCTGAACCTTGGAACTTTTATGTTCCAGCTATCAAAAAACGAATTACCCCCGCAATTACTTCACTCTTTACCAAAAACACTGACATCCATACATACCCTACAAGACAAGCTATTCAAAATCAATATCATCCCCCTCTGACTAGAACCACACTCGCACAAAAAAAACATCACTTACACAGGTCCCAAATACTGGAATGGTATTCACCAAAGCCTTAAACAAAATAGAAATATAAACACCTTCAAAAAAACACCTAAAACTTTCATTCCTTAATGAGTACAACGTATAACACATATGAACTGCTTTCTCTTTTCCACGATACTTGACTCTCGACCATATTTCTCTTTCCCCTCCCCTTTCCCTTTTCTCTGCTGGACACATAACCGTTTTTTGTTTTTTTGTTTTTCTTCAGCTTTTAACATTCCCTTCTCCCCCCCCTAATTTATGTAGTCACTGCCCCCCCCCCTTTACTTGTTTTTCAAACCTATTTTGCCATTCTTCATATATGGTCAAGATTGTCCTACTTTAATTTTAATTACATACGATTAAGATTACTATAAATTTATCTCAAGGGACTTACCATTACAAGCTTTGCTTTTTAATAAGTCCCTCATTTTCATTTTCACATGCTAACTGTAATCTATAATTTGTCTAATTATCAAAATGTGTTTGGAACAAAAAGAATTATATATACTCTGACTATTTCCTACGAATTTGTTTATTAATTATTGAAGTATTCTTATGACACTTATTCTGTTATGTACATTCATACATATGTATATATGTTTGTTATGTTTATCATCAGAAAATGGAAGTGAAATAAACTAAACTGAAACTGAATTGATCTATTCGAAGTCATTAATAAACTAATAGTAATAAAGAAAGATTTACCCTCATGTAAAGAATAGTGACAAGCATGTTCATATCGTGTTCACGGTGTGTGCAGTGTATCCACAGTGTGTTCGCATTGTGTTCAGAGTAGCCAGTGTATTCAGTATGTTCACAGTGAATTCAGTGTGTTCATTGAGTATTCAGTGTGCTCAGTGTTTACAGTGCATCACAGTCTGCTAGTAATATATTCATAGTGAGTTCACAGTGTATTCAGTGTGTTCATAGTGTTTACTGTGTGTTCACAGTGTGCAAGTAGTATATTGTGTGTGTTCATAAGTGTTTGAAGTGTGTTCAGTGTGCCAGTAGTATGTTCATAGAGTATTCAGTGTGTTCATAGTGTTTACAGTGCGTTCAGTGTGCCAGTAGTATATTCATAGTGAGTTCACAGTGTATTCAGCGTGTTCATTGCGTTTACAGTGTATTCACAGTGTGCAAGTAGTATATTCAGTGTGTTCATAGTGTTTGAAGTGTGTTCAGTGTGCAAGTAGTATATTCATAGTGTGTTCACAGTGTATTCAGTGTGTTCATAGTGTTAACAGTGTATTCACAGTGTGCTAGTAGTATATTCATAGTGTATTCAGTGTGTTCATAGTGTTTACAGTGCGTTCAGTGTGCTAGTAGTATATTCATAGTGAGTTCACAGTGCATTCAGTGTGTTCAGAGTGTTTACAGTGTGTTCACAGTGTGCTAGTAGTATATTCAGTGTGTTCACAGAGTATTCAGTGTTTTCATAGTGTTTGCAGTGTGTTCATACAGTATCCACAATGTATTCACAGTGTGTACAGTATGTTCACAGTGTATCCACAGTATGTTCATAGAGTATTCACAGAGTATCCAGTATGTTCACAATGTGTTCACTGTGTATCCAGTGTATTCACAGTGAGTTTGCAGTGTGTTCATAAAGTATTCATTCTCTTAACAGTATAATTGTATCCACAGTGTGTTCAAAGTGTGTTCATATAGTATTTACAGTGTGTTCAGTGTATTCAGTGTGTTGATAGTGTTTGTAGTGTGTTCATAGAGTATCCACAATGTATTCACCATGTGTTTACAGTGTGTTAACAATGAGTTTGCAGTGTGTTCATAGAGTATCCAGTGAGTTCACAGTGGGTTCATAAAGTATTCACAGTCTGTTTACAGCGTATTTGTTGTGTGTTCACACTTTGAACTATGTAAAGGTATGCTTCACCTTATTAAAATGCTAAAATTAAGTGTGAAGATAAAAATCAAGATAAATTCACAGTGGACATCTCTTTTTCAGTGTATCCACACATAAAACTGTGGACACCTCTACAGTAGTGTGCATTAACAGTGAGTACACAATGACTCTGCAAATCCAACAGTGTGGAGATGATCCACATCATGAACACGCCATGAAATACACTGTGGGACTTCAAGCTATTTTGAGCAGCGTGGCCTGAGATGAAAATACTGGCGGTTAATATCGCCTCGATAACTTTTTTTAAAAGGAAAATGGGAAATAGTCGGAAATGCAGGGTAATAGTACTACAAAATATGCTTCTTAAACATTTTGGGTATTTCCCTGGTGGGTGTTTCATGAAAGTTGTCAGCACTGACTAAATTGTCAGTGCTGACAATTTCAGTGAAATCCTTGGTTGTGATTGGCTGAAAGGCACTGGCCTCTGACTGTTACTATGGTAACTGTCGGAGAAAGACAACTTGGTGCTGACAACTTTCATGAAATGGTCCCAGGTGTTTTTCAAGCATATTCTAGCATTTCACTGAACCTTCCTGTACTTCCTAGCATTTCTTTGTACATGTACCTCCCTATACTTTCCGGCAATTACAAGTTTTTTCCTGTATGTCCGACATGGGCAGAAATTACCTAAATTTCCCGCGAGTTTGCCCAGCATGTTCATAGTCACCTCAAAGTTTCTTGAAAATGCTTGATGGCTTCGGTTCTAAGCCCTGTATCCATGAGATAGTTGCCGTAGTTATAATGCATCTTCGCATTGTGAGGCAATGTCTCCAATCCTGACCTGCAGATCAATGGAAAGATAAAAAAAAAATTAAGAGTTAAGCTTGAAAGAGGCAGAGGCCTATATTCTGAAGTCAGGTTTAATCTAAACTCTGGTTTAAAGTTGTGATTTAACTATGGATAGGCAGTTGTGTCTTAATGCCTAACAGTAGAGGTTCCATATGAGAGCTCATTTGACTCTCAAATCATTCTCTACTATCTAGGAAGGATGAATAAGATAATTGTATTCACAATTTATTAATGAAGAGTGCAGTAAACATAAGATGTAAACACAATTTTGGCATATATGGCTTCCTCTAACTATAGTGTTTTGGTGAGACAAACCATGACCTATTGAAGTTAAAACGTATTTCAAAATATAGACCAGAGAGTCTCCTGCACTTTAATTTGTAGTTTCTTTAACCTGCTAGCAAATTACGCATGGAATATAATTTAAAAAAAGGAAAATGTACTGAAAAATGTAGATTCCATTTCTAGGAAAGTTTGAATTTTCTTCCTTGGATAATTATTCTATGAACTTATTCATTAATGTAATTTCGGTCAATCAACAGAGAGAAGCAAATGGCCCAAAAGGGAATAATAAATGCTTGGGGGGGGGGGGCGTTTCATGAAAGGACTTGTTGGATGTTTTATTCGACAAGTCCCATTTTATCCGACAGTTACCATAGGAACAAAGCCTCTCGGCCAATCAAAATCAGGGAAAGATGTCAGATCTGACAACTTGTCGAACAAAAATGTTGATGAAACACTCCCCAGATATCTAGTTTACCACCAAATAATAATGTACAAGAATCACCATCAACAGCGTCACAATAACCACCATCATCTTACTTGAATAACGTTTCTCTCGACTCCCAAACGCGGTTCCGCACCCATGTTCTTCGGCAGAAACACAGCACCATGATAAGGGTAGCTATCGAGAGGAAGGCTCGACTGGAGCGAGACGTCAGGCAGGCAGCCATCTTGAATATGCCATAGCATACAAGGATACAGAAGCCAAGACTGTCAAAGAGAAAGGTGCATGGTTCTGGATTAATCATATTATTTTGGATTGGATTGCTCAGATTGGGATAACAAAAATATTCCACGAGTTAGGGCCAATATTGCATGATTCATGGATGAGTGCAATATTAATAATAACAATAGTTACATTTATATTGCCCTTAATACTTTATTTTTTTTAGCCCTTTACATTGTAATTATCATCAATCCGGTCATGGGATCCTGGCATGTCTGCACACAATGAATATACTTTCTCTACTCCCGTTTGTATCCATAAATAAAAGCCATCACATATCATTATTATTATTTGTAATGATGATCATTAGACTGTTGGGAAGTCAACAGATTTTGACGTATTCTGGGACATGATGTGTCCCATCATACAAAGAGTTACAATTGATCCTATCAATCTAAAGTATATGGAAATCCACAAAATATCATAATTTTTCTTTAGGAAATTTGCTCAATGTCCTTTGAAAACAAAGAGAAGCATACTGAACTGTCAAGAAAACAGAAATGTATGAATATACGTCATTTCTAGAAAATATTTTAAACAAACATGAATTTTAAATGTTGTCATTGCTGGCTTTCCATAGTTACGATTGATTGAATCAATCACAACTTTTTGTAAGACAGGCCCTGATATTGCATTGTTTTCAATGGACCACTTAACAGCCTTATAATGATAATACATCATATTGGAGGATTTTTTTTTACTGTACATACATCTTGACATCAACACATAAATTCTTTATAGATCCGGGCCCCGTCTAACAAAGAGTCATGATTGATCCAATCAATTGTAACTCTGTGGGAATGCATCAGTGTCATAATTTTTTCTGCAGGAAATTTGCAAAATGTCCTTTGTAAACAAAGAGAAGCACACTGAATTTTCAAGAAAACAGTTAATGTATGAATGTACATCGTAGTTAGAAAATATTTTTAACAAACATGCATTTTAGATGTTGACATTGCTGGCTTTCCATAGTTGTGGTTGATCGGATCTATCGCAACTCTTTGTAAGACGGGGCCCTGATGTAGTACAGCCAAGGCATTAATATATCCATTAAGTATTTTGGAGATTTACAAAAACCAATTTTAAAATATGTTCATTCGTATTGCCAAGTCCTTTGGAAAAGACTTAAAGAAGTCCATCCTCACATCCCTTTAAAAAAGGCATTCATGCTTTATTTGCGGTTAATTCGAAATAGCATTACAAAACGCTTAAAATATCTTCTAAAGCAGGCCAGTTCTAAAGTAAAGCATAACTGCTTTTGAACTGTTCCAGTTTAGCCATGCAAGTATTTATTCGGTGAGCAACAGTATCACAGATGATGTAATTTTTTTTCCTATGGTATCTGAAAGTTATATGTAAATCATACCATGACTTTGAATAAAGATAAGGTGCTCAAAAAGATGCACAAGATAATAAGAAAGCAAAATGATATCAAAGTAAGCATACTCGGATGGCTCAAATGAGATTTAAACTTTGAATGTCATTTCATAATAATTTTTCATCTGCACACTTATGACCCAAATCTTTGCCGTTACGTCACTTCCGGTGAAGATCAGACAAGTCATATCCCTGAAGAAGACTGAAGGGTGCAGTCGAAAATTTGGAGGGGAATAATTTTTGCCGAATTTCATTTGCATTAGGTCAAAAGTTAAATTTGTGGTATCTGGAGGTGGATTTGGGGGTAAATTTGAAGGTAAATAAATTCTGCTGAATATCATGTGCATTAGGATCAAAAGTTTATTAAAATTTGTGGTATATTTCACCAATGCAGTTTATTTAACTTTCATTCGTTTAAAAGCTAGTTCAAGCCTTTTTTGCCTGCAGGGGGATTACCTTGGTATATAGAGGATTCTCTCGGCCACAACAAAACCAACTTTGATTAGTAAATTAGAGGCAGGCAAGAATGGAACGGCCAGAAAAAGCAATCCACATGCAAGTACTCTTCTCTCTGTGTCCTGTCATAAGATAAATATTAAAAAATAGGGAAAAAAAAAATCTGTTTATCTATAATACTCAATTTCTGCATCTGCAAAGGCCAAAATGGAAATAATAAACTGGGAAAAAGAAATTGAATGTAGAAAAATAAAGAAATAACTATGTTTATTTATATTACTCAGCTTCACTATTCCTAAGCCCTTGCAAAATTCAAAATGCAATTAATAAAGTAAAAATGTTAAATGCATAAAGAGAAACAAATAACTGTGTTGAATTTAGCGGTATTACTCATTTATTTATATTTGCACATTTTGAAGGCTTAAAATTGCTCTCAGCCCGATGCTTTTCGCAGTAATTCGTACCTTTGACCTGAAGATGCAATGAAACGTTATGAGACAGAGCGACGCAAAGGCTAAGAGGGTGGCAGCGTTTCTCGGATCCCATAACGACTCGACGAGGGGGATGCTCCCTTCCTGCCAGTCATGGGACAGTGTGGTGGGACAGAGGAGCAGCAAAATGTTGAATGCTACAAGGTAGCTGTAGGTCAGGAACCTGGGGAGGGAGAGAATGAGAAAAAGAAATAAACAAAACAATAACCAAATAACATGTGGTGCCTCTATTTCCCCTGAGTGAGAGCTCTCAAGTTTTGTTGATTTTTGCCATTTTTGTTTCTCCTGCTGGACTTCAAGACAAAAATTTCACAGATCCTATAATTGCAATTTCAAACTCGTATTAATTATGCCAATCTTACTTATTTCAATGTTGAATCAACCAATTTTAAAATATTTTTAAATGTATGTAAAATCTCTAGATGCAAATCATACTCTTACGTGAACTTTGCATCATGAGTCTTAGGACTACTGCAATGTACATGTACAGTATGTATTTAAAGGACAAGTCCACTCCAAAAAAGAGTTCATTTGAATAAAAAGAGAAAAATCCAACAAGCAAGGCACTGAAAATTTCATCAAAATCGGATGTATATTAAGAAAGTTATGACAGTTTTAAATTTTGCTTAATTTCACAAAACAGTTATATGCACATCCCGGTCGGTATTCAAATGAGGGAACTGATGACATCACTCACTCACTATTTCTTTTGTATTTTATTATATGAAATATGAGTTATTCTAATTTTATCATCATTGTCCTGTGAAACAAAGTTTTATTTCTCCCTGAACATGAGGAATTACCATTGTTTAACATTTTGTGGTTTAGTCAAGTTGGTCCTTATTGTGAAATCTGTAAAAATTGAAATATTGTATAATTCAAACAATAACAAACAAAAGAAATAGTGAGTGAGGGACATCATCAACTGTCTCATTTGCATGTGACTAAATTGTAAATATAACTATTTTGTGAAAAATAAGTGAAACTTTAAAATGTCATAACTTTCATATTTTACATCAGATTTTGATGAAATTTTCAACATTATTCTTGTCTGATTTTTCTCTATTGATTTTAAATCAGTGTTTTTCTGAGGTGGACTTGACCTTTAATAAACCAAAGTTAAATTGAATTGAATTGAAAAAGATTAGATGAGGATCGGGGGTTGTTGGAGGAAAGGTTGAGGGAAAGGGATTAAGGGAGAGAAAAGAAACAAATTATTGAAACAAATTATGTGGGGGCTTCATTAATTGGGATGAATATCATTGTGTAAAATCAATTGCACCTATGAGATGTGGACATTGTGGCCAGAATTTATTTTAGGGTGGTTTCAATTGCACCATGATACAAAACCATGAACTAGATTTTTCATATTCAAGCATAACTTATCCACTCTTTGCAAAAGGCATACATAATATTTTAGTGTACGCATTGAAATAAGCATAATTTATAAACACAAAATCTGCATATTCCAAGGTTTTGTACGATGGTACACTTGAAACCACCTTTGAAATTCAGGCCATTATGATTCTGACCGGTAACCTAGGGACTGTTTCATATTGTTCGCAAGTTGAATTCAAGGGTTAAAGTTGAAATATGATCTTTCGAGATTATAATTCTGGTGGTCATTTGCGAACCTGATTGCATTTTTCTTTTGCTTACCTCTCCCCACTTCCTTATTTTTCTTCTATGCCTGTCTTCCTTTTTTTTCTTCTTTCTTTTAATCTTTCTTTTGTTCTTAACTGCTTTCTTTGATTCAAGGGATGGTCTGGGCTGAAAATATTTATATCTATATAAATAGAGTACAATTCACAGAGCAAAATGCTGAATATTTCATCAAAATTGGATAACAAATAACAAAGTTATTGAATTTTAAAGTTTATCAATATTTTGTGAAAACAGTTATATGTACATCATCATCAATATTCATTAATAAAGTGGACTGATAATGTCATATCCCCACTTTCCTTTTTCTTATGTTATTACATGAAATCATGATTGTTTCATATTTTCATACATGTGTCTCCATTATGATGTAATAAGTTGCGGCAATACATAACCAATGCACTTAATCAGTTGTTAATCCAATTGTTTTAGATTTTTTTTTTTATAAACCTAATTTCATATAATAAAATACAAAAGAACAAGTGGGGATATGACATCATCATCCCACTAATGAATATTCATGAAGACATGCCTAGAACTGTTTCACCGGAATAATGCAAATATTTAAATTCAATAACTGCATTATTTGTTATCCGATTTTGATCAAACTTTCAGCATTTGCTCTGTGAATTTTACTCTATTTATTGAGATATAAATATCTCCAGCCTGGACCATCCCTTTTAACTCCTCTCTCTCCCCCTCTCTATTTAAAGGGATGGTCCGTGCTGAAAATATTTATATCTTAATACATAGAGTAGAATTCACTGAGCAAAATGCCGAAAATTTCAACAAAATCAGATAACAAATAATAATTATTGAAGTTTAAACTTTAGCAATAGTTTGTGAAAACAGTCGTCATGAATATTCATTAGGTGGGCTGATGATGTCACATCTCCACTTTCTGTTTTCTTATTATTACATAAAAATCACATTTTTTCATTATTTCATACTTGTGTGAATAATATGTCTCCCTTATAAAGAAATAAGTTGCAGCAATAAATATCTAATGCACTAAATCAGTTGTCAATCCAATTTTTTCTAGTTCTTGGAGGAAAAAATTTGAATAAACCTAATTTCATGTAATAAAATACAAAAGAACAAGTGGGGATGTGGCATCATCAGCCCACCTTATGAATATTCATGACGACTGTTTTCACAAAATATTGCTTAACTTTAAAATTCAATAACTTTGTTATTTTTTATCAGATTTTGATGAAATTTTCGGCATTTTGCTCAGTGAATTCTATTCTATTTATTAAGCTATAAATACTTTCAGCCCGGACCATCCCTTTAACTCTCTCTTTCTCATCATTCCTTTTCTCAAATTTACCAATTTTTTGTCTTAGCATATCTTACCTTGTTGTGAGATGAGGAGCAAATGAAGCTGGATTATCCTCCTCTGAAAAATGAGGGAGATGACCATTCAACATCCACAGACGGAAACTAAGGAATACAAATGCCTATAAAGTAATGAGAAAGAACCAGATATAAGTATGTGATTTCAAAGTATCAAGCTAAATGAACTTGCAGGGGACAGGAGGGGAGAGGGGGGGGGGGGGGGGGGGGCTGTGGTGTAATGATCCAAAAGGACAAACTACAATGATAATGATGATGATGATGATAATGATGATGATGATGATAATGATGATGATGATAAAGATGATGATGATGATGAAGAGAAGATGATTATATTATTGTTGTTGATGATGATGAAGAAGAAGATGATGTTGTTTTGTTGTTGTTGTTAATTATGATGATTGTTGCAGTGCAAGTTTGCCACCAACAATAACTGTGACAAGTGTGGAATTTACTTGTTACTAAGGTCTATAAAGGATAAATGTAGCACACCGTATGTTTGTGAGGTCTTCAATATCCAACACTTGATTGGATTGTGTGAGACTTAGATGAACATGAAGCATTGCCATTTTAAGGAATCAAATTCTCACGAAAGTACATGAAAATTGTTGAGAAAACAGGAATAAACAACAGATATCTCTCTCAAAAAAGGAAGCAAAATTGACACATTAAACAAAATATTCCAAATAAATGCAAACAAGTGTATATATGAATTTGTGAAATACATCTGATCTGGATGGTGTTTACAGATCATTGAACTTTGGAGAAAAGCTAAGACCTTAATTGACAAGGGGAAATGAGTGAAATAAGAGATATCTCTATTGAAAAAAGACAGGTTTTCAACATAAATACACTGTTTTACGAACAGGTAAACAGGAAACGCGATATCATAAAGGAAGTCCAATGAAACTCAAAACTTGTTTTGAACAGAACGTGATAAATCACATAAACAGGTATCATACTGAAGTATACAAAAAAAAAGCACAGATGTCGTATACTTGAAAATCTTGTTCGATGATATTAGAGTATGATATAATTAATACATTACTGGTCTTTTCTAAAGCTTTAGACAGGCTTTAAACACAATGATAATTTAATCCAAATGAAAATGATAATGATAGTAATATAAAAAAGGGATAATAAGAATACAAATACAACTATTAAACAATGAATAAAGTATATATTTGTTATAAAATGAATAAGAGTTTGACAGCGATGACCAAATCCAACTTAATCAAGTATCGGGACACACATTTCTCATCAAGTTAGAAGCTGAATGTACATGTATACGAGACTACTTGGAAAAGAGGAAAGATAATTCCTATTCAGGATAGTGAAAGGTAAAATTGAGGCTTTTGAAGGAAGCCCGTCTTGGTTTTTAATATTTCTGGGACAGAAAGGCAATCAGGACTATGATGGAAAGGATCAAATACAGTGGTTTTACTGACAGATAAACATTTGAGGTGATAGAGGTGGTGTCAGATAACATGCAGCATTGTTAAAGGATGAATGTAACAAAGAAGTTTTGCCAACAAATAAAAAATATGCATCATTAAACATAAAATCACTTGCAGAAGACGAGAAGACGAATTGTCATTGTGAGCACATATGCTTGAGAATATCACGAACCAAAACATATATTAAATATATCATATTGAATAAATAGCAGAATGGATGAAAAAGAATGATTGAAATAATAATTTTAAACAATAGAAGAAAAATAACCAGTTGTGATAATCATGATAATCATAAAAAAATGGAAATGCTGCTGATGATGATGGAGAAGCTGATGAAAATGAAATGAAATGATTTTATTTATTTTTTTAAATTAAAGTGAGATGCTAAAGTGACACAGGGAATTTATCCTTTGTGAACACATATATGCCTGTATTCAGAAGTCCTGGTGGGTGTTTTAAAAAGCTGTTGGTAAGTTAAGAGCGACTTTAAAAACAACTGGTGAAACTTTCTTATGCGCTTAACCATTGCCAATGAATATACCATTTACCAAAAGAAAGATCACCAGTCCTTCTTAAAGTCACTCTTAACTTACGAACAGCTTTTATATGTAACACCCACCTGGTAAACTAGGTCATGCATAGTCTATAAACTCTTAGCTAAATTTATGGAAAGCAGAAGAGATTGAAATTATGTTCACATTTTATTTTGCTAATATTTACCCTGTTCTGACACCATGCTTTATGGTGAATAAATCTGTTTTAGTCATTATTTCGAGACTGTAATTAAGAACCAAACATGCTAACAAATTTAGCTCCTCCAGTACTGTTTAAAATCAGTGTTACAACTGGCTTTCCATATTTAAAGAGGTACTCAAAGTCGACAATAAATCTAAATACTTGTAAATACCATAAAAATTAAATGAGAAACACTGAAAATTTCATCAAAATCTAATTACACACAAGTTATTGAATTATAAAGCTTAGCAATACTACGAGAAAAAAAAATTATGTTTATGCTGTCATAAGAATAAAATAGGTGGGTTGATGACGTCATGCCTGAAGTTTCCTATTCTTAGATTATTCAATGAATATTATCTATTTAACTAGCATTGATTTTTTTTTATAAAGATGATATGATGATAGCAAGATATACTTACAGCACCAATCAATATTGCACTTCTGAAGATGAATGGGATCAGATCTGCCGGCAAGGTAGAGGACTTTGATTTTACACTGGATAATGCAATGAAGGAAAAAACAAAGCAAATTAATAAAACACCTTTAAAAGACAATGTGAATCCAGTTGCCGGAACTGTCTAAAATGACTTCTAAACACTAGATGGAACAAAATCCAATAAAATTACCACCCAAATGTATTTAAATAAAATAATATAGGCCCAATGGATTTGGTAGAAGAGGTGTAAATGCTGAGAAATGGACAAAATAAGTATCAGACTTCAGCCCGGTGTAGGCTCTTTTCCCAAGCAGTGATAAGAACACACTCTCCTGCATCTGCTAATCTGTGTTGGTGACCTTCAGTACATGGTTATTTTCGGCAAAGATTGAGAGGGTTGGGTTTATAAACCAGATTGACATCTATGGTGACTTTTTAATAAAACATTATTTAAAAGACTTTCTCATGAAATCACTGCCTGCTACATTACTTAAAGAGAAAAGGGCAGCTCTCCAAAAAGGTGAAAAAATAATGTGGGCTTTCAAAACTTTGTTGTTCTATTCAGGCTAAACATCAAGTGCGAAAAGTATGAACCTCCTCCCACCCCCCCCCCATAAAAATGGAATTTTAAAAAAGGATAAACTATTTTGAAACTGGAAAATGTGGTATCAAAAAGGTGAAACAATCATTTGTGTGATTTCAAAACATTCTACTTGCGACATACATGTAACATCAAGAGTAAATATCAATAGAAAAAGTTACCTCTATCTAAAAGGATGAATATTTTATCAACAGGAAAAAGTTAGCTGTGGAAAAGGCATTGCATGCATGTAGCGCATACCCCTGGCGGGTGTTTCATAAAGCTGTTCGTAGGTTAAGAGCGACTGGTGATCCTTTCTCGTGTTAAAATGGTATATTCATTGGCGATGGTTAAGCGCGTAAGAAAGGATCACCAGTCGTTCTTAAAGTCGCTCTTAACTTACGTACAGCTTTATGAAACGGCCCCCTGGTACAGTAGGATACCCGCGAACCTCACCTGGGTGGAGAGTGGCAAATCCAGATTAGTGCTTCATTTCAGTAGTCAGGTAGTATATAAAACAAACAAAACAACAACTACTTACACGTACCTTGTCAGAAAAGGCCATGACTTCACAATGGCATCGTAGCACAGACAGACCCCTAGGACGGTCGCAGAGTGTTCCTTGACCAATAAACCACAGAGCGAGAGGAAGATGCAGAGAACGAGATGAGGAATGGATGTTGAGAGGATGAGGTATGGGGTGGAGGTGGGCTGGTAGCAACGTTCCTCCTGCTTTGGTCTCTCTGATACTATACATCTGTACATTGTATTAAAGTGTAATATGAAATGATAACAAAATCAAACCTTTGTATAGGGATTAGTTTTTTTTTTACTGTTTGTTTACTGAAATTTTACTCTGTACAATTCATGTAATTCAGCCTTTGGCTGCTAATTGATTTTTAATCACAACAAATACTATTTATCTATCTATCTATCTATCTAGCTAGCTCATGTCAAAACAGTAATGAAATTTAAAGAGTCAACCAGATAAACTTTGAGAAAAATTAGACAGACAATAACAGAGTTATGAGCATTTCAATTTCTACAACTCAACATTCCGTCTATTACAAAGGCTTGGATCAGGAAAATAGTCTTCCCATCTCCCTTTCACAAGACAATATACATGTAGGCAAAAGCTTCCATCCAACTTTAATTATCTTTAAAACTTACTTGTTCATTATCCCCATTTCCTCCCTTACTTTGTCTACATATTTTGAAATCTTATTTATATCCTGTATATCTTCAGTAAAACTCATTTTGCTTTGTACTCCTCTTTTTGTGACGACCATTTCTGTCATGCCATGATCCTCTGACCAATTACCTTGTTTATAGTTATGCACAAAAATGAAGATCAATCTATATATAGAAAAATAATTTATAGGAAAGTTCTTTATAAAAATACATTGCCAATGAGTGGATCCCAATAGTATAATAGTGATTTCAACGTTACAATGTATAACTTTCTTATCATTCATTATTTCTAAAATTTATTCATCTCTTCTGTTTTATATGATTTAATAAATTATTAACTCTTTGTTCGACTAGATTCACATCCAGTGGACTGCCAAGTTCAACTCAAGTCACATTCTGTTCACAATACAAACAGAGTGCATTAAGTCTATTGTTCATACACATGTACACAATAGTGATGTGAGCATTGCATTGTACTGTGTACACACAGAGCTTTTCTTTACAATAAACCAATCAAAAGCTATTGTGAACTGAATTAGCATAGTCCATGCAAAGCCCCTCACAATGTTGCACCTTGAAATTAATGTAGCGAAGGAGTGATTCTGTCCGTGGCGGGCAAAGAGTTAATGTACAATAACCTATAGTAAAAGAATAGATTGGTTTGCTTCAACAGCAAGCTACGATTGGTACAGAATCCAAGCACATCAACCCCCATCACCCCCTTCCCTGATGGAAAGATTCATCTTACGTAGAGAGCAATGGACAAACCTTGAATAAGCTAGGAATGCAAGGAGGAAACACAGACAAGACAACACATCAGCACGACCAACAACTCCAGCAACCTGCAAAATAAAGTTGAAAAGAAAGAAGAAAACACACATTATATAAAAAACATTATAAAAAAACATATTAAGACATTATGCAAAATTGGAGTGAAGATTGAAGTAATAAACTAGTTAAGTAATGTAGTTGTTGAGATGAAATTTAACTCATATCGATTGCCGTGCAGGCAATAACAATAATAATAACAAAAGCTGGATTTATAAAGTGCTTTTTGCCTGAGGATACAAAGCGCTGCTATTATTACCCCGGCTTTAGCTCGAGCTACCATCACCAGCGCTCAGTGCATGCAAGGAATTACTCCTGCCGGGTACCCATTCACCTCACCTGGGTCGAGTGCAGCACAGTGTGGATAAATTTCTTGCTGAAGGAAAACACGCCATGGCTAGGATAAAACCCACGACCCTCTGATTCAAAGGCGAGAGTCAGGACCACTAGACCACGACGCACCCAATATTGGAATATTGGGGAAAAAATTAAAATTGCAGTGAATTGGGAATTTCATGGGTTCTTTTTTCTTAGTTTTCCAGGGCTCTTTTTAACATTTTCGGGGGAAAATCGCCCCAAGCCCCCATATAATGGTTTCCCTACTGCCATGGCCAAGTGGTCCCACATTTGGGTCTAAAGAAATTAAACAATTCAAAAAGAATTTAGAACAAGGATGAGAAGAAAGAAGATGAAAAAAGGAGGACAGATATTTAAAGCAGATAAACCACATGTAGGTTTAAATAATAGTTGGTATTTGCAAAAAAAAAAAAAAACTACAACATAGAAAGGTAAATTACTTCCTGTTTATTACATACATGTACTGAAAGAAAATACCTGAGATAAAATGGTAAAACAGACAGTAAGTACAGAATTCATCCGAACAGAACAAAGAGAATACAAATGTCACACAGAACATTACTGGGACTGTATTTTAATAAAGGTCAATTGATCACAGGGACTGGAAAAACACGTAAAATGATCGCGGCCAGGGGCTAAACATGGGGTCTAGTGAACGCTAATCCTCTGGGAGTGACTATCGATTTCAAAACACAGATTGATTTGAGGGGGTGGTAAGAAAAGAGGAACTGTATAATGTCAGAAAAAGAAAGGTGAAACACTGGTGCGAAAGCCAACGCCTCCATAATCGGATATTAACTGTCAGGTGGGGTACACCGATATGGGTCCCCGTCTTACAAACAGTTACGATTGATCCAATCAACCACAACTATGGAAAGCCGCAACGTCAACATCTAAAATAGACGTTTGTTCAAAATATTTTCTAGATATGACCTGTATTCATACTGAACATTTACTGTTTTGGGGGGAATTCAGTATGCTTTTCTGTATTTGTAGGTTTTTGTTGAAAATATAGGGCAGTTGACAAAGTTCAAAAATCAATAATTACTCTCAACAACGTATAATCAAGTTCCCAAAATATCAATTTTTTTCAATTATTCTTTCAATTAAAACACTATATACATGTAACTGTATATTGAGTGAGAAGAGAATCTTCAAAAGTCCTGAAAAAATGGGGCAGTTGACGAAGTTCAAAAAATCAAATGTATGATTAGGATTTATATTAAAGTTGTTTTGATATTGATTTTATTTTCACTGAAGTCACTATATATTTATGGATAGTGTATAGGTAGATATTCTTCAAACTTTTAAAAACTTCAAAACTTCTACCTATAAGATACCCAAACATTTTCTTCTTGCTGCCCCTGCAAGTGAGCACCGCCATCCCTTTCCTTTTAGATGCCCTCTTAAAAATGGCCATACCCCTTTGAATAATTTGAGCCCCAAAGTTCACAAGATACAGGTTTATTTATCCCATCAAGACTTCTTGTAATTTTATTGAAGCACCCTAGATATTTTGCATGTTTTTTTTTCTTTTTGGGATATTACATGTACGATGACAGTGCTCTCATTTAATAGCAGGCATTACAATCATTTCTGGGATAAGATGTGTCATTTTCACAGTAGTAAAAAAACACTTTTGCCCATCGATCAGGTGTAAAACTCTTCTAAAAAATCACTTACATGAACTTTTCCTCTTTATACAGGTGTAAAAAATACTTGAAATAACTTAAATTTTGAGTAGACGAAATAACCAGTTGTCTCACGATGTATCAAACTTAGTAGGAAAGCGACGTTTCGTCTGCAAGCTGCTAGACTTCGTCAGGCAATCAGCAAACACGCTGCTGCGCACGGGTTATATAGCGTCGGCGAGGGGCCGGCGTGCCCGGCTGCACGCTATTGTCTGGCTCCACTCGGGTGTGAGCTGCGCTGTGATTGGCCGAAGCCGCCGGCCAATCAGGGTCCGGGCTGGTGCTTGGTGCCCGCTGGTGCGAGCACTTAAATTTTGTCAACGTAGAGGTGTGAAACACCTTAAAATACCACAAATTTCTTCATCATAGAGCTGAAAAACACCTAAAATACCACTTAAATTTCTTCATTGTACAGGTGTAAAACACCTTAAAATACCACTTAAATTTCTTCATTGTACAGGTGTAAAACACCTTAAAATACCACTTTAATTTCCTCATTGTAGAGTAATACCGCATTAATTTCATCATCAGCGAGATTTAACACCTTGATGACACCGCATTAATTTAACCCTTTCCACGCGTACTTCGCACCAATGCACACTTGGTGCCGTGCGAACTTCGCATTTCACACTCAACAAACAATGCATTGTTTCCCTCCCTGAAAATAATTCAGTACAGATGGGTTCATGGTCCAGCGCACAAAGAGTTAATCATCAAAGAGGTGAAAACACCTTAATATACTGCTTTAATCTTCTCATCGCAAAGGTTTAGAAATACCTTAGACTACCACTTAAACTTAAAAATGAAATACATAAAATATTAAAATACTAATATAAATTTTTATATGCCTTAAAGGGGAAGTTCATCCTGAAGAAAAGTATGTTGTAAAAATAGCAGAAAAAATAATAAAAAATATTGGTGAAGGTTTGAGGAAAATCTGTTAAAGATTAACAAAGTTATTAGAATTTTAAATTTTGAATTAGTGACGTCATAAACGAGCATCTGCCCCATATGTTATGTAATATAAAACGGATGAATTTCATATTGGAATGGTTCCTGAAGACTTATTTTTCTTGTCTTTTCATGATCGGGTGTAAAATGATTTGTCTATTGATACAAAATGTACATGTACAGTAAAAACAATTTTTTCAATTTTCTGAGAAAAGGACATTTCATTGATTTTTTTTACCATACGATATGTAAGAGAGCTGCTCGCACGTGACATCACAAATCAAATTTAAAAGTCTAATAACTTTTCAATTCTTTGATTGATTTTTCTAACACCTTCGGCAATATTTTTAATTATTTTTTCTGCTATTTTTACAATAAACTTTTTGTCAGGCTGAACTTCCCCTTTAAAATACCACTTAAATTTCCTCATCAAGTACTTACTGCTTCAGTGTGCACTGGGTGGACTGCAAACAAAAGACCGCTGATAAACGCAGGTCGGATATCATTAAATACGACTCGATGAGTTACAAACGTAAAGATTATGCAAACAGCTGAGTGGAGACACACATTCCAAAGGTGATATGAGTAGGGTTGGTAACCGCTCATCAGATAGTTCAACCTGTGTGTGAACAAAATAATGTTTCACTTTGTTAATATACGTTTTGATGGGGTTACAAACGTGAAGATTATGCAAACAGCCGTATTGAAAATACACTTTCAGGAGGTGATATGACAGGGGTTGAACTTCACATCAGGTCAATCTGTGAATGTAACCTATGTAAGTTTAATACAAAATAAACCCAACAAGGTTTCAGATGTAAATAACCAGTTGGTCTATCATGCACACTTGTTATTATACTACACATTCTGGCTACAGTGTACAGTGATCTCTCAAAAATGCTTGAGGCTCAAATATGACTAAAGCTTATTTTCTACAACATATATTTTGCTCAAAATATGAGCCAAACTTGGTGGCAACCTCTCCTATCTTTATATATTACTGTATATTGTGATTTAGAATGTCGATTGTAAACTCCTTTTAATGTTTCTCCAAACATATACAGTATAATATATTCAACCAAGGCACAGAACCAATGCAAATTTTGATTTTTTTACTGTGTAGATTTTGACAGTGTGAAAATAAAATATATAGGAAATCTATAGGAAAAATCCAACATCCTTTATAATAGTTTTAATATGGCAAACAAACACATGACTCAACCAGTGTACTAGTTTACATTTCAAAATGTCAATATTTACCATGAAATAAATTCCGATGAAATCGACCCTAACAATGAATTGTTACGGTAATAATGAAGCATGAACACCAAGCAATGATCTTGATCGAATACAATGGTTCAAAATTCTTTCAGAAAACAGTGCATATTGTCAAACACAACTCAATACATGTGGAAGTGATCAATGTTCAAAATAGCTTTTTTCAAATGGCTACTGTAACTATACATGTAAGTCAGGTATTCCTCCTGTTAAGTATGAGACGCCGATTGTACCAATATTATATAGAACAATTATTTGTTATATAATCATTATTTATTAAATAATAACTATTATTTATATATAATTTACATTTTATTTGTAAATAATTACTATTATATAAAATAACATTTCTAATTATTCATATATAATTCCAAGTAATACTTCATTATTTGTAAATAATAATAGTTCGACATTCCATTATTTATAAATAATGATTATTTGTTTTTCATTATTTATAAATAATGATTATTTGTTTTTCATTATTTATAAATAATTTTTATTTGTTTTTCATTATTTATAAATAATGATTATTTGTTTTTCATTATTTATAAATAATGATTATTTGTTTTTCATTATTTATAAATAATGATTATTTGTTTTTCATTATTTATAAATAATGATTATTTGTCTTTTATTATTTATAAATAATGATTTTCGTTTTTCATTATTTATAAATAATGACACTACATACTTCATTATTTATAAATAATTGCAATTTGTTTTTCCATTATTTATATTAAAATAAGTTCTCTATTATTTATAAATAATAATTATTTATTAACAATGCCAGTGCACATTTCTTTATTTATAAATTATTTGTTGAGTTTCCCATTATTTATAAAAAAAATTTTCAAGTGCGCCATTATTTTCATTATTTATAAATAATCTTTATTTAATGTTCGAGTTTTCCATTATTTAGAAATAAAGATTATTTGTTAAATAATGAAATATCTATTTCATTATTTATAAATAATAATTTTGTTTCAATATCCCATTATTTATAAATAATCATTATTTATAAACAATTTTTACAGTTTGCCATTATATACAAATAATCATTATTTATATACAAATAACCATTATTTATTAAATAATGGAAAACTCGCTATAACATGCAAATGTGGGACCGCCCATGATATGAATATTCATGATGCGATTTCCTTTTTCGTGATTTTTCTTCACAAAATTTTGTCCGTTTCCTCTTCATAATGGCATTTCTTGAAGCAATTTTCTAGGGATATGGTCTTATTGTAATATTCTTCATTTTCTATATAACTTCGTCTTCGTAGAAATATCAAAAAGTGTAATTTTATACGATTTTTCCTACAGTTCACAATCCCCGCAGGCGCGCGTGTATTTCACCTTTTCTCTCTGATCGTACATGTAGGAACAACCCAAGGGTTCATTACATGTTGTCGCGCACAGAAAAATTAAGCCATAGAAGTTGCGTGTTGTGGACACCAGAAGTGAGATCCCAGCACGCGAGACCCACTTGTTAGAAATCCACTGAAAAATGTGGTTCATGGTGCGACCTTAGTATACGGTACCTCGCAATACGTGTGAGTGGGAACAACCGGTGAATCGACGAAATGCTCTTCATCGAAATATTACGTTGGTTGGTCCCCGGAACTGTCGGGCGGAATTTAGCCCGAAATCCGGATCCTTAATGGAAGTGGATCAAGTGCATATGAGCTGAGTGTAAGTGCATCAGGCCCTTCTACTTTCTATAATTTTTTGTTTTTTTGTTTTTGTTAAGTTAATTTTTCCCCAAAATGCTCACAACGACAATACGGGGGCATGATGACCCCTAAATTTTTGAAAAACTTATTTTTCTATTGAAAATTATCACAAAATTCACCAAAAGTGTGCACGAAAGCCTTCATATTTCACTTTTAAAACTCCAAAAAGTGCCCAAATGACAAGCTTGGTCGCTTCGCTGTCTCGCTTTCAACTTGAGAGCGTTTACGCGCGTCTGCCCCCATCTCCCGAAAGAAATTCTGTGAACGGCCATGCTAAAAAAGAGCATATGGCACCATTGATTTATATATACTTTTCATTTTCATTATTTTTATCACATTATCATCATGGCCTTATGCAGAATTTTTTTCCGCGGGGGGGGGGGGGGGGGGGGGGGGGGGGGGGGGGAGGGGAAGATTTTTTTTTAGAAAGTTTACGCGCGTCATGCTCCCCCCCCCCCCCCGGAAATTTCTGCGTAAGGCCATAGTGATAATGAGATAAAAATAATGAAATTGAAAAGAATTTCTTTCAGGAGATGGGGGCAGACGCGCGTAAACGTTCTCAAGTTGAAAGCGAGACAGCGAAGCGACCAAGCTTGTCATTTTGGCTTGGTCGCGTGGTTGTCTCGCTTTCAAGGTTTTTTTTTAGAAAGTTTACGCGCGTCATGCCCCCCCCCCCCTGAAAAAATTCTGCGTGAGGCAATGGTGATAATGAGAAAATTTTTTTAAAAATAATGAAAATGAAAAGTATATATAAATCGATGTACCAGGCTCTTTTGAGCATGGCCGTACACATAATTTCTTTCGGGGGGGGGAGCATGCGTGTAAACTCGTTCTCAAGTTGAAAGCGACACAGCGAAGCGACCAAGCTTGTCATTTGGGCACTTTTTGGAGTTTTAAAAGTGAAATATGAAGGCTTTCGTGCACACTTTTGGTGAATTTTGTGATAATTTTCAATAGAAAAATAAGTTTTTCAAAAATTTAGGGGTCATCATGCCCCCGTAGTGTCGTTGTGAGCATTTTGGGGAAAAATTAACTTAACAAAAACAAAAAAACAAAAAATTATAGAAAGTAGAAGGGCCTGATGCACTTACACTCAGCTCATATGCACTTGATCCACTTCCATTAAGGATCCGGATTTCGGGCTAAATTCCGCCCGACAGTTCCGGGGACCAACCAACGTAATATTTCGATGAAGAGCACTTCGTCGATTCACCGGTTGTTCCCACTCACACGTATTGCGAGGTACCGTATACTAAGGTCGCACCATGAACCGCATTTTTCAGTGGATTTCTAACAAGTGGGTCTCGCGTGCTGGGATCTCACTTCTGGTGTCCACAACACGCAACTTCTATGGCTTAATTTTTCTGTGCGCGACAACATGTAATGAACCCTTGGGTTGTTCCTACGATCAGAGAAAAAAGGTGAAATACACGCGCGCCTGCGGGGATTGTGAACTGTAGGAAAAATCGTATAAAATTACACTTTTTGATATTTCTACGAAGACGAAGTTATATAGAAAATGAAGAATATTACAATCAGACCATATCCCTAGAAAATTGCTTCAAGAAATGCCATTATGAAGAGGAAACGGACAAAAATTTGTGAAGAAAAATCACGAAAAAGGAAATCGCATCATGAATATTCATATCATGGGCGGTCCCACATTTGCATGTTATAGCGAGTTTTCCATTATTTAATAAATAATGGTTATTTGTATATACATAATGATTATTTGTATATAATGGCAAACTGTAAATTTTTTTTATAAATAATGATTATTTATAAATAATGGGATATTGAAACAAAATTATTATTTATAAATAATGAAGTAGATATTTCATTATTTAACAAATAATCTTTATTTATAAATAATGGAAAACTCGAACATTAAATAATGATTATTTATAAATAATGAAAATAATGGCGCACTCGAAAAAATTATTTATAAATAATGAAGTAGACGTTTTCATTATTTAACAAATAATCATTATTTATAAATAATGGGAAACTCAACAAATTATTTATAAATAAAGAAATGTGCACTGGCATTGTTAATAAATAATTATTATTTATAAATAATAGAAAACTTATTCATAAATAATGGAAAAACGAATTGCAATTATTTATAAATAATGAAGTATATAGTGTCATTATTTACAAATAATGAAAAACGAAAATCATTATTTATAAATAATAAAAGACAAATAATCATTATTTATAAATAATGAAAAACAAATAATCATTATTTATAAATAATGAAAAACAAATAATCATTATTTATAAATAATGAAAAACAAATAATCATTATTTATAAATAATGAAAAACAAATAAAAATTATTTATAAATAATGAAAAACAAATAATCATTATTTATAAATAATGAAAAACAAATAATCATTATTTATAAATAATGAAAATCAAATAATCATTATTTATAAATAATGAAAAACAAATAATCATTATTTATAAATAATGGAATGTCGAACTATTATTATTTACAAATAATGAAGTATTACTTGGAATTATATATAAATAATTAGAAATGTTATTTTATATAATAGTAATTATTTACAAATAAAATGTAAATTATATATAAATAATAGTTATTATTTTATAAATAATGATTGTATAACAAATAATTGTTCTATATAATATTGGTACAATCGGCGCCTCATAGTTATGTACGAAAAGTGATGGGCACCTACAGTAGGGCATAAATTTCAATATCTTTTTTAATAAGGCCACTTTTTTATATTACAAGGCACATTACAGTACAAATGGGAATATGTATCCAAGGGCACCAAGAATACCCAAAGCCAGTGAGAGCGGCATTGAGGCGAATAAGTTGGGCAATAAATGCCATGGCTTTAGATATAAAATGTGCTCTTCAAAAGAATGACATTGCCCTTATCCACGATTATGGGCTTTAAGATTCTGCAAGCAAAATAGTTGATTTCTCCCTCAAGGTTGATTTTAAAAAAATCCTTACCTAAATGTAAGAACACAGAGGGGCCTGTAGGACTTATGGCTTGTGTTGTCACTCATCGACTTGCCCCAGAAGTCATTCTGGAAGACCTTCGACAGAGGGGTCGAGGGCAGCAGGTCCTTGTTGTTCTTGATGGCAAAGACATCATCGTGGACAAAGTCGCCGCGTAAGGCATTGGAGAACACTGCAAAACTCACTGCAGCGATGACTGCGTAGAAGAGCCAGTCCGGTCCGGAAGGGAGAGGTAGAGAATCAAAGGTTGAACTGTTGATGGGCTGGGAGTGTCTTTTGGGTTTCACCAGGGTCGAAGGGTTCCAGGAAGAACCTTTCAGGGACAAACCTTTGATGCGGGAGATGCAGTTGTTGTTGTTGTTATGGTTGCCCTGGTTTGGGGTGACGCCTGGCGGAGAATGGGACTTGCGGCATCTACGGCCGGTCATGGTGATGCCTCCTACATCGTCCTCTAATAAAAAGCTCTGGATAGAATATTCAATAAGGACAAAAATTAAGAGAAAGAGGGGGCAAGATTAGGAAAGGGAAAAGCAGAGATTTCTCTAATTCAAAGTTTGTGTACAGTTGTTTTGATATGAATTGAAAAATACAATGTCTCTGAAGCTTCATGATAACACTTTGAAAAAAATGGTATTCTTTGATATTTCCTTGTAATTGCATAAAGTGTAAACATGTTAAAGCTGGACCCACTGGGAGAAAACTTTTCCCAAAATTGCAGTGGCTGCGCTGGAGTCTGGGAGAAATATGATTAGGCCTATTATTATTATGTACACTATAAAATTGGACCTGAACATTATCTACAACATTTCTAGTTTGACCTACATGTACTATACGTATGACTACGGTACTTCCTAGCTGTACAGTAGGTCAAAGGTCTATAAAAGAGAGAATTAATGTTGAGATGTATTTCCTTGGTCAAAAGGCCTGGGTTTGAAGAGACAACCGCTGGAGGAGATATTACTTGAGTGCTGTGCATAAATGTACATTCCTGTGTTGATTTTGATAATCAGTTGGTGAACTACATGTACAGTACAAGTAGCAAAAGGAAATCGCTTGAACACACACCAAGTCCTGGCACCAAGTACAGTACTAGTCTGCTGTGCAAACCCTTCACTCGAGTTAAGGGTCTAAATGTGCAGCCTACTCATGCCTCGTGTACTGAAGGCCCTCTCACCCTGAATTGAAACAGCAAGTTTTGTATGTGCTAGTCTTTGCATGGAGACACACTTTCTGATCAAAGTTTCAATCAGGGTCTGTGCCTGCAGACTAGTACATTACTATCAGTTTACAATCCTTTGTCCTGTTCTGAATGACACAATGCAGGAGTGAATAATCACTCATTCTTTTCCTTGATATAAAGTCTAATCCTTAAAGTAACCTACCTGGGGATCAGGTATTGTCCAAAAAGCTTGTACAGCCATTATATGGCTGGTAGAAACTATCAAGAATGTCTGATCTTTCAGGAACTAAAGTGTAGTCCTTCACAATTATACAATCCCATGAATGAAGAAAATTATAGACATCTACATGTACATATAGGCCTACACTACACTAGATCCAAAATGTTCATGAATGCAAACATTGCTGAAGATTCCCATTTCGTGAAATGTTCTTTCACTTTCACATCCTCCCCCCTCCTTTTTTTTTGGGGGGGGGGGGCATTTTCCTATGTACCTCCCCACACAAATCAATCTGAGGCCTGAAGAGGCCTTCCTAACATTTATTTTGTGGGGATTAAGATAAAAATACCTGCAATAAAGAAAGTTCTTGTACATATAATTTATAAATGTGACTCACTAATGACAGCTATTTTCTTTTAGGAATATCAATTTGCTATCAATTCCAAACATACCAGGTACATGCATGTGTTTCATGTTCGTAAGTTACAACTGACTTTATGAACAAATGGCGATCCTTTCTTAGGCACTTCACTGAAGATTTGGTATATCATTTACCACATGAAAGGTAAATCAGTTGTTACTTCGCTTTAAGTTATGAACAGTCTTAGGAAACACTTACATAGTACATGTTTCTGGTCCAGTATTTTCAAAGGAACTCAGGGTATATATATAATGTACTTTTGAGGTAGATTTCCTGATTGGAAAATACCAGAGATATTTTCGATTTTCAAGGTCTGAAATCACTTATTTTATGTTTTCTTGCCGAAAGCAGTAGGCATGCAATCTGTGGTATCAATGCTGAAGTCAATTTATATTTGATAACAAAGCAAAGGTACCACGCACACATTCCTTGAGGCACATTCTTGTGGAAAATTAAGTTTGACTCACTGAATGGACATCAAAATTATATCTGCTGCGGTAAAGAAAAAAAATAATGAAATATGCTTTAAATAAAAAATAACACAACCTGATAACTATCTTCCTTGTTGTGCCCACAAATGTTCATTGATCTCTGTAAAACTCAATTTCAAATTTGTTAAATAATAACACCAAAAAAAAAGAGGCTGCGGTGGTTCAAGGGTACATTTGTATCTTGAGGATATTGGGATATCTTGATGGAAGGTGGGGGGGGGGGGGGTAGACGATGGCATCATTGGCATGTACATGTTTTTATTACATGTACATATATCATATTTGTTTTCTCAACTGGGATAGCATAGACAGTGAGAAATACACATGTACATGGAAGTCTTTGGGCCAGGACAGCTATAGCTTCTCACAAAATTTTGTGAAAGTGAAATCTTGTTGAGATGCATACATCACAACCGCACATGAAGGGATAAATTGTGTCAAACTGGGATCTGGACTGACCAGAAGCTTATATAGAGTGAGGAATCGATGCAAGAATTGTTGTTTTTAATAAATATCATCTCAATCATGAAAACAAAAAGAAAATCTGTATTTTACTGTTCGCAACAGAAATCGCTTATTATAGAAATCATCTGAAAATTCTTTTGCCCAATTAATTGTAGGCCCTGCAGCCACTGAGCAAAGCAAATCGATGTTGCTTTATCCCTTGAACGCAAAACATGGTAGCAGCAACTCTCATCTTTTAATGTCTTTTCTTCTGACGTGGTCGGGGCTTGAACTCCTGACCTCCAAGTTGTGAGATGGACGCTCTACTAACTGAGCCAACACACCAGTTATGGTGGCAAGGGGGGGGGGGCAGCCCTTGGGGAGAGGGTCATCTAGCCCCCCCCCCCCCCTTTCCTCAAGAGACCAAACATCCCAAGAAATCACACTAATTGATGTTTTTTACACTCTGGAACTAACTCTTTTCCAGCCAAAGTGCTTTCACATCTGAATTTCAACATGGAGCTTTGAGTCAAAAGATTCTTAGTGGGAATTCACATATATACGTTTGAAGCAGTCAGCAGACATCATTCATACAGGCCCAAAGTCATCCTAACCAGCCGCTAAGCCCTTGATGTTTGCACACTCCTCACCTCTTCATTGTAAGGGGTACAAAGAATACTCAATAGGGTTAAAAACCCCTCAAGAGAGGTGAAAATAATCCTCAATAGGAGTGAACAATACCACTTAAGAGTAGTGAGATCGAT
This sequence comes from Lytechinus pictus, assembly GCF_037042905.1. Classification (NCBI taxonomy): domain Eukaryota; kingdom Metazoa; phylum Echinodermata; class Echinoidea; order Temnopleuroida; family Toxopneustidae; genus Lytechinus; species Lytechinus pictus. Next base: position 13,001,289 of record NC_087263.1, on the reverse strand, counting down.
CCTTAAAAATGGTTGGGAAAAAACCCATTGAAAGTAGTGAAAATAATCCTCCAAATTCCAAAATGGGTTAACCTCCTTTCCCCCCCCCAAAAAAAAAAAAGAAGATTTTGGCAGGGAGCTTATGATTAAAAATTACACTGATCTCTCAAAAACTAAGTATTTCCCAGTCCCACCAAGCCTATAAAAAATACCTACATTATTGACATGTAGTCCCCCCCCCCCCCCCCCCGCAGTAGGCATAAAAAAGAAGTCTGGATGTTAAAGCCTATTACATGTACCAGCATCTGAATAGTTACTACACTGTTCATGTATGCAAAGCCAAACCTATGTTTAAAGTGTGCTATGTACAGTACGTAGGCTCAGCTCTAAAAAATATTTGCAATCAATCGCAAATATTGTGTTGCAATATCACAGTTGATTGATCACTTCTAACTTTAACAAATCAGATTACACTCCTTGTTTCATGAAGCAGATTAGCAATCAATCGCAAATTTGCAATTAATTGCACGGCATACATGTATGCTTGATTTCGGGAACGAAAATAGACTTGCAATTGATCGCAAGTTTCTTGCAACGCCCCATAAGAGTTTTAGTGTAGGCCTACATGTACATGTTGAATTTTGGGGATATTTCTCTCTTCTTCCGGATTATTACATACAGTGTAAGTGCTGCTTCAAGGTGATAAATATAAACTTTCGGGGACATTAATACATGTACATCTACATACACTGTACATGTGTGATGTGTGATTCACCCCAAAAATACTCAAACACCCAGGGAAATCCCCCGCCCCCCTCACTGTTATGCTAAAAGCTTATCTAATGCTGCAGATTTTATAGCCAGGAGGTTGTGCAGAGTACAACATGTAGCCCACAAAATAATAAAAATAAAATTTGCTGCATATGCACATGCAGCCAAATAATACATAAGCCCAACACAGATGGTGCACAGATGTACATCAGCTCCACAGTGATTAATAATGCAATGAGTCATTGAGGCCTGGATTATCAATTATTGACATGTTGGTCCTCCCTATTCACTGTTGTGGTGGTGTGTTCACAATAGCAGCGCACAGACAGAATAGGAAATATTGACTGAGCCTTGAATAGCATTTGACAGCATGAGCTAGATTCCCTTTGTTCGGTCCTGTAACAGATCAATAGCGGTAAATTCACAACAGAAGGGCAGACAAAGGGAGAGGGGGCCAAACTGAAGACTTTGCAAGGCTGATATTCTATTGTCTACCCCTGCAAATAGGCACACTTTGGAGGATTTACATACAATGGATTCAGACATTATGTATACTCAATGAGCAATGATCGGATTTTCAATGCCCCAAATGTACATAATGTACACATCATCACACCTACATGTACATACATGTCAAAACACATTTAACAACAATATGACAAAGTCTACAAGCTTATATTCACTAGATCAGTTTGATTTATTAGAGAATTATAAGGCTCATATAGAGTCTATTTATGATAACTGATCGTTATTTAATGAAAATATTTTGTTCAGTCAAGCTATCAAGCTATACAAAGGTGTCTGGACATACACCACGGCCCCGTCTTACGAAGAGTTGCAATTGATCCGATCAATCGCAACTATGGATGGCCAGCAACGTCAACATCTACACAATGCATGTTTGTTCAAAATATTTTCTATGATGTGTATTGCATTCATTGTTTTCTTGAAAAGTCGCTGTGCTTCTCGATCTGTTTCCAAAGGACATTGTGCAAATTTCCTGTAGAAAAAAATTATGACACTGATGGATTTCCAAAGAGTTACGATTGATTGGATCAATCATACCTCTTTGTAAGACTTTTTGACATTCAAAACCCATGTACCTGTATAACAGATCTTCAACAAATTTTACATCCTCACTGTAAAGGTACATTTAGACACCCATCTACATAATTTCATATGCTATCCACATCAGACCACTCGTTTCATTGAATATTTTATGCTCTGCATTTAAAAAACATACAATGTAAATTTATGTCAATTGCTACGTTTCATTCCGAGAGTTGAGACCTTTTCCTTTTGTTATAATAATGGTCCATGGCAGAGTTGCCAACCCTTATGGAATATTAACGGCGTCTTCTAGTGTAAATTCTGTGTTCGCTTCCTACTTGAATGACTGAGCAAAAAAAATTGTTAACATGTGTTGCCTCGTTAAAAAACATTTGGTTCAGCTGTTTGGTTATTCACATTGTTATTTCTTATCTGACAATTCCGTAACGGTTGGCATCTCTGGGATTGTCTTTGACCAGCAACATTCTGTTCTCATGGTAGACAGAATCTGAAACATCTTTCTTTGCAGAACTTTATTAAAAAATTGTACACAGCAAATGTACCTTGCAGGCTTGCACTAAACAGCACTTGTATCTAGATCTACATCTTATTAAAACAAGCCACAGTTTATGAAACAAAAATACAAATGATTGAAGAAGTTGATGTCACAATAATTGTGACCCCCCCCCCCCCTTGAAAAACGGACGAGACAAGTCCTTCCTATTCTTCATTATCCCTAGAAGCAACCCCTTTTTTATTCTTTTTCTATCCTTTTTCTCCCCCCCCCCCTACCCCCATGAATTTTGTTCGGACTCCTCTTTAACTGGGCATTGTGGCATGCGCCTGTAACTCCAAGCCATGTGGGGAAGTTACACATTGATGCAAAGGTTCGAGGTCCAAGCCACTCTAGGCGACACGGCTATTCCAACGCGTGTTGGAAAAGGCGACGCCAGACGGGTACGTTTTGGCCTTGAATTTCCAGCCCATTCCTCTAAATTTAGGTCTAACTTATTTATTATATACTAATTGACTAATTATAATGTAAAATGGGTACTCACCGGTTCTTTTCTTTCCAAATTTTGTGTTTTCATCGCCTCTTCTGGCCAACTCTTGCGGCAGCTGTTGTCGCCATAGGATCCTGTACATGCAAATCCAGGGCGAGTTGTTACATGACGCTCGCGAGTCTCTAGGCTTTATGGCCTTTAATCAAGGCGTTCATTTTGTTATAATTTTATAATGACGCTTAAATATCGAAATCAATGTAGACGAGTCTGTGCAGGGGCATAACAGAGATGTTATTTCATTGAAGTGGTTTATTAATCTTATCTCGGGGGTCTATATGGACATTTATCAATTCTTTGTTCTGTGATATATAGAATACAGCATGTAAACACAGGGGCAGCGGAACGGTTTTCAAAGTGGGTGGGGGGGCTGACCAGGCCATGTACAAAATCACAATCGTATGGTCATTTTCAAATTGGTTGCCATCAAATTACATTCTTCTTCCCTTCTTTTCATGAATGCAGCTATCTATCTGGGCAGAGAGGTCTGACTCTGACTGAGCCTGAGCAGGTGGCAATGAAACTCAACGCAACAGCAACGCAATTAAAGGCGCGGCTCGGCTCACGCCCATCATTCTCCACGGGCTAGCGACCCAGAGGCAGAGCCGAGGCCCCACTACCGCGCCGGTACTGCCTCCAGCTCCAGCACCGATCATATCATCATCAACTCGACCAGGCTCATCATTCTTTCTCAAATACATATTAATTCCACGCACACAAACTCACGCTTAAATTGAAATATGATAAAATACACTTACCACCTTCCAAGACTCTTTTAGTCATCCAATTCAACGATGGATTTGATTTAGATGGTCACCGACATCTTTTCGTGCATGCACTCTATCTGTCAATATGTGTTTATATTATTGCAAACATGTACAATGATAACCGATAGAGGGCAGAATATTTATTTCATCATTATCGCTTTTTTAGAGCAGTTGAGATAAACAAATTAATGTTCCATGTTACTTTTTCTTTTAGTCTGTTTTTTTTTAACAAGCCTTGACGAGAGGGTGTTTTTATTCCCTGCATTTGCATAGAGACACTCCAATTACATACGCATTCACGTGTGGACGTTGTCCTTAAATATAAAGTCTTTTGTCGGATTATGGGTATGTTAACTTTGATGAAAATAGTCGAAAAGAAAGTGGTAAAAAGAGGTGACACATTTGCCCCTGCAATGTTTTCTCCGGTCTTCGTATTTCAGAGGGCATAGGGTTAGAGTTAGGATTTTAATAATAATAATATATCCATTCATATAGCGCAGTTACTATGTGCATATACTCAACTGCGCTTTGATACTTGGTATCATATTATTACCCCGGCTGTAGCTAAGCCACCATATTAATATGAGCTAAAGCGTTCAAGGAATAAATCCTACCGGGTACCCATTCACCTCACTTGGGTCGGGTGCAGCACAATGTGGATAAATTTCTTGCCGAAGGCAAAGTCCGGAGACTAATCCACTGGGCCACAACGCCTCACATTTTGATACAGTTTTTGGTTCAGAATAATGTAATGATAAAATAATGATAATAATCATAGGCGGATCCAGCTAGGGGCACCGAGGGGCCCGCCCCCCCCCCCCCCCCGCTATTGGCGGAGCAAAAAAAAGAAAAAAGGGGGAAAGAGAGAAAAAAGAAAAAGAAGGCAAAGAGAGGAGAAAAAAGAAGGGGAAACATTAAAGGAGGAAGAGGAGTGAATAAAATAAGATGAGGGGAAGACTTGGAATATAATAACAAAATTTTTAATGTCACTACATAACATTTTCGCTCGCGCTTCGCGTTCGCATTGCCTTTTAGGTAATTTACATATCTTGATCAATATTGAGCTTAAAATATCAAATTTTGAAGTCAATATACAAAATACATTTCAGCTCGGAAACGAAATTTCATTATTTTGTGTGAAATACAAATTGATTTTTAAAAAGTGCTCTGTAAAAATTTTGCTTTATGGTATGAATAGTAACATTTTCTGCTCGCTACGCTCTCGCAAAACTTGGTTTCTTAGATATCTATTATAATTTCCTGTATTACATAAAGTTCTCAAAATATCCCTATTCAGGTCAGATTGTCAAAAAGTATCAGCTATCGCTGCACGCACGCATTTTAATTGGTGAGTTATGTATATCTCAATTAAAATCTCAATTTCATGACAGTTAATAAAAAATTTCGGCTCGCGATTTACGCTCGCATTGATTGTTGAAAATATATTAACTTATGCATCTAATTCTTGATTACAAAAGTGCTGGAAATGTCCAGTTTTCTGGTCATAATATTAACAGATTTCGCGCTCTCATGAAGCTATTAGATGATAAATATGATTTTAATTTAATAAGTAAATTGTCCCTTTTGTAAGAATGGAATATCGACAAGTTTCATCTCGCGCTTAGGAAGAGAAATAGGAAGATATTCATCATTTTCATATGATGAAATAATTTTCTTACAATGTCCCGGTCCTATGTCACAAAGTAATAATAATGAAACACATCAGCTCTTTTTTAACCATGATCCATATCTACCTCACAATTTTCCTACAAAACGCTTGAAATATAGAGCTTAAATTGACCTTTTTTTCAGATCGGAATATCAAATATTTTAAGCTTGCTGCGCGCTCGCTTTATTGATTTTCATGATAAAAATAGGTATTTAGAATGCCCAGATTCTAGGTCGAAATCTGAAACACGCGCGTGCATGTTTATGTAGATACACAGCTGTGCTCTATTTAAATCATCCAGTTTTAGATCACATTATCAAAACATTTCTGCTGGCGCTTTGCGCTCGCATTATAATGTAGGAAGATTTCCAATAACTCATCCTTTTCATGATTTACAAAACATGAATAGAGTGTCCTATTTTAAGGTGTAAATCTCGATTTTTTTCGTTCGCGCTTTGCGCTCGCATCAATATTGTTTAGCTGTATACTTATCCTTTTCACGATTACAAAAAGTGCATAGAATTTCCATTCTCCATGTAGATATGTGAAAATTTTCAGCTCGCGCTTCGCGCTCACATTATTTGATTGTTTGAGTATGTAACGTCTTCATGGCTAAATGCAAACAGCCGTTAACAGATCATTTTTTTATCAGATCAAAACGTATACTAAAAATTTCTGCTCGCGCTTCGCGTTCGCAGTAATTTTTTATTTAAATACACATCTCGTTTAGGATCATAAACATTGCCCAGAATGTTTAAATTTCAGGACAAAATATATGAAATAAAAAAGTAGCTCGCGCTTCGCGCTCATACTATTTAAATAAGGATTATGAGATTATTTCTATGTTGACTTATAAGAATAAAGCTTAGAAATGACTATTCGGACTACCCTTTTAAAGAAAAAAAAAAATCAATTTCGAGCGGCCGATCGGGGAAATGTGGCTGAAAAAAAATTCGGGCCCCCTAATGGCGAAGGCTGGATCCGCCCCTGATAATGGTTATTATTTATGATAATAACAAAAGATATTACAATAATAGTGATAATAATGATGATGACAACAATAATAACATTGGTGATGGTGAAGATGTTGAAGATAATGATAATGATCGATTTTTACAGCCTTATGAAAATAAAATCTTGCATGCAGCCTTATAGGTAAACAAAGAGTCAGGGGCAGATCCATAATTTTCCAACCAGCCTTTTTCACAGGAAAACAGTTGACAGGCAAAAAAAGAATGTTTCTCTGTACTAAATTTTGTTCCAGAAAAATTTTTGACAAGCAACAACACACATCAAAAATGGTCCTCACTTACGCATGACATATACCCCCTAAACAATTTTTGTGTGTCTCTCAAGGGGGGGGGGGGGGGGCACGGGCTGCCCTGTGCCCCTGCCTCTTAGGAAGTAGAAGTATAGGCCTGTGTATTGGGATGTGACCCCATCAATACACAATAGATCTAAAGGCTCACTCATACACAGGCGCAAAATAAACCTAACCCAGACACACGCCAATCACCCTCTCCATGCTCACCATGCAATACCCCACTATCTGCCCCCCATGCATCCCCACGGAAAAAAAATAGTAATTAACGGACACTTTTGAATTTTTGCCTTTTTGCACAATTGAATATTGTTTACCGATGTTCTTCAATGTGAGCCGGCCAGATACGCATAACATGAACTTTGTGACCAAAATCCACATTTTCACTTTTGAAAAAAGCAGTAACTGCATCAACTTTGCATGTTTCCCCACGGAAGAAAGCAGTGACAAGAAAGCAGTAATTAATAATTTAGTCTAATCATTCAGCCTCTGTAATCCTTCCTATATAATTTGGTTCTTATAAATCTTTCTTTTTGTATAATTTCTTTCTCTTTTGTTTTAGAATATAAACAACAGTTCATTTTATAATTTAAGGAAGTCAATATACAAGGAGTGTTTTACAGTATATAGTAACTTGACTCTCCTTCAAAGATGAAGAGTTTGGAAAAAAGGTTTCTTTCTTGAGACTAGCCAATCTGTGAGAGAGAGCGCGCTCAGTGACTACAAGCATTCACACCCGATTACCAGCTCACTCGTCCAATTACCTTCCCATCCCCCATCCTCCACACACTCACCCCCTTTAACCCTCATCCTGACCATTAACGTATCACCACTCGCACCCCACCCTTTTACATTCACCGACCCATCTCCCAAGACCACCGAAACATCATCCCACGTACCCTAACCGCCAAATATACTTCCACACCCGCCCCCCCCCATAACCCCACCTCCATCGCCCCACACCCTCACATTCAGCTTCCTGCTTTCATCCCCATCACCGTCTGATCAGGGAAGTAGGAGGTTAGAGCTCCCACTTACACTCTCCATCAGTAACTGGCACAAATCATCCTCTACCTTCATCCCACCCTAACACACCCATCACTCCAAACACATTGCTCTCCATTCACGCACACTACAAAATTACCCTGACATACTAGTAGGATTTATGCATCACCCTCCCATCACCCGGCCGTTACACTCACCTACCCCTGACACCACACCTCCTCTCCCTTCATTTCACTATAAAACACCCATCACTCAAAACACACACTCCGGTCACGCACACAATCAAATCACCCTTGTATACACCCATCACCCCTTACACTCACCATCAGTGGCTACCCACACCTCCTCTCCCTTTATCCCACTCTAACACACCCATCACTCCAAACACACTCTCCGGTCCCGCACACAATCAAATCACCCTTGTATGCACCCTCCCATTACCCCTTACACTCACCATCAGTGGCTACCCACACCTCCTCTCCCTTTATCCCACTCTACCACACCCATCACTTCAAACACACTCTCCGGTCCGCACACAATCAAATCACCCTTGCATGCACCCTCCCATCACCCCTTACACTCACCATCAGTGGCTACCCACACCTCCTCTCTCTTTATCCCACTCTAACACACCCATCACTCTAAACACACTCTCTGGTCCCGCACACAATCAAATCACCCTCGCATACACCCTCCCATTACCCCCTTACACTCACCATCAGTGACTACCCACAGCTCATCTCCCTTCATCCCGCTCTAACACACCCACCACTCCAAACATACTCTTCAGTCACGCACACAATCAAATCCCACTTGTATTCACCCTCCCATCACCCCCTTACACTCACCATCAGTGACTACCAACACATCCTATCCCTTCATCCCACTCTAACACACCCATCACTCCAAACACACTCTCCAGTCACGCACAAAATCAAATCACCCTTGCATACACCCTCCCATCACCCCTTACACTCACCATCAGTGACTACCCACCTCCGCTCCCTTCATCCCACTCTAACTTACGCATCACTCCAAACACTCTCCGGTCCGCACAAAATTAAATCACCCTTGCGTACACCCTCCCATCACCCCTTACACTCACCATCAGTGACTACCCACACCTCCTTTCCCTTCATCCCACTCTAACACACCCATCACTCCAAACACACTCTGCAGTCACGCACACAATCAAATCACACTTGTATACACCCTCCACTCAACCCCTTACGCTCACCATCAGTGGCTACCCCCAGCTCCTCTCCCTTCATCCCACTCTAACACATCCATCACTCCAAACACACTCTGCAGTCACGCACAAAATCAAATCACCCTTGCATACTACCTCCCATCACCCCTTACACTCACCATCAGTGACTACCCACACCTCCTCTCCCTTCACCCCACTCTAACACACCCATCACTCCAAACACACTCTCCGGTCACGCACACAATTAAATCACCCTTGTATACACCCATCACCGCTTACACTCACCATCACTGGCTACCCACACCTCCTCTCCCTTCATCCCACTCTAACACACCCATCACTCCAAACACACTCTCCGGTCACGCACACATTCAAATCACACTTGCATACACCCTCCCATCACCCCCTTACACTCACCATCAGTGACTACCCACACCACCTCTCCCTTCATCCCACTCTAACTTACGCATCACTACAAACACACTCTCCGGTCACGCACACAATTAAATCACCCTTGTTTACACCCATCAGCGCTTACACTTACCATCAGTGACTACCCACACCTCCTCTCCCTTCATCCCACTCTAACACACCCATCACTCCAAACACACTCTCCGGTCACGCACACAATCAAATCACACTTGCATACACCCTCCCATCATCCCTTACACTCACCATCAGTGGCTGCCCACACCTCCTCTCCCTTCATCCCACTCTAACACACCCATCACTCCAAACACACTCTCCAGTCACGCACACAATCAAATCACCCTTGCATACACCCTCCCATCACCCCGTTACACTCACCATCAGTGACTACCCACACATCCTATCCCTTCATCCCACTCTAACACACCCATCACTCCAAACACACTCTCCAGTCACGCACACAATCAAATCACCCTCGCATACACCCTCCCATCAGCCCTTACACTCACCATCAGTGACTACCCACACCTCCTCTCACTTCATCCCACTCAAACACACCCATCAGCCAAAACACACTCTCCGGTCCAGCACACAATCAAATCACCCTTGCCTTCACCCTCCCATCACCCCTAACACACACCATCAGTGGCTACCCACACCTCCTCTCCCTTCATCCCACTCTAACACACCTATCACTCCAAACACACTCTCAGGTTACGCACACAATCAAATCACCCTCGCATACGCCCTCCCATCACCCCTTACACTGACCCACCCCTCATGGCACCCCTTCCATCACCCTCGTCTTAATCCCCATTATACCCACCCACGCACACACCGCACACTCCCATTACTCTCGCATACACCCTTCCATCACCCCTTACACTCACGCACTCCTCATACCACACCCTCCCATGCACCCTCGTACCACCCTCATCTTCACCCCCTCCCCATCACCACGCGCACTCACCAACCCTTCATCCTCCCATTCACTCCACCAATTTCCCAAACACGAACCCACCCATCCCCGAACACACCCACTCACCACCTCATCGCTAACATGTCTCTCGCACTCCAATTATTGTACGTAGATAAGCTTTGGTACTTCTAAAGCAAATGATAGATCATTTAATGTCTGTCAGCGCAGAGTTGGGCATTAGGTTTTTCATTTCAATGCCGAAAACCACCCCTCTACTTTTCCGGAAACCGAAGAAAACAGATATACCAGTAACCATCACCAATGCCCGAAGTATAAAGAAACAGGAAGTTTTGTCTGGTTTAAAATTCACCTGCCGTTATTTTACTGTACATGCTTTAAGATTTAAAAAAAAAATCACTAGTGCGGCCTTCAAAAGCGTTACTTTAATCGAGGAATATTGTATAAACAGCACTCGCTTCGGTCTCTCGATATTTTTTTTATTGTTTCTGGTAATATTCTTGTAATATTTCCCCCCGAGATGAAGTGACTGGATGAATAATGTTTGACTCACATCGACTGTAGTCCCGAATTTCATCGATATAGTGAGTGGCGGATCCAGAGGGGGGGGGGGGGGGGGCACAGTTGGCCCGTGTCCATGATCAAAATTTTTAATGTAAAAATACAGATTTTACCCAAATGAACCTCCCCTTTGAAGCTGAGAACCTTTATTTTTAATTATTTCTTTTTTTTTGGCTTAGATGAACACCTTTTTTTTCCTTTTTTTTTGCTTGTCAGATTTTCATCAGGAAAATGCCCCCCCCCCCACCTCTTTGGAAAATCCTGGATTCGCCCCTGGACGCCCTGTTCCTGGAACGCCGTGTGCGGCGCTCTTCACATCTTAAGCTTTTTCGGAACATTTCATATACTTTCGTTACCAGAATCTTTGTCGTCACTAAATTAACGCTCGTTTTTAATGTTGGCATTTTTCATTTTTTGGGGGAAATACATGGATACAACACTTAATGGTTAAACTTACATATCACTGACTTGAAATTAAAAAAGTTGAAACTGGTTACAAAGAAAATACGGTTTTTATCATATGTCACGTGATTGATGACGTTTTTTTTTACCCCTGTGCCATAATACGTTCGAGGGAGCCACTTCCTTTCAAAGATGCACAACATGATTGTCCAAGAAAACTCGTAAAGCCGGTTTAAGTTTCATCGTCGGGCGATATCTGTGCGTACAAAAGAAAGGATATCAATAGCAACTAATTTATTATTCTTTATTTTCAATGAATACTCAGGCGTTGTTGTTTTTAGTAGGTTTTCTCATAGTGTAAACAACGTCCCCCGGGTACAGAGGTTTTGTTGCTCTCGGGTACTTTCCGATTTGAGAATTATCTTGTTCGTTTTGATCATCGTACACGTTTTTTATTCGGAAATATTCGGAAAAGAAAACGCAGCTATATTTAGCGCATCACATATGTGCACACTGCATATCGCATATGTGGGTCATCATTGACATTGTTCGCCGTATTGTTCAGGGTGATGGGTAAGTGAAAAATATGGTCGTGTGACCTTACTTCGCGCGTGACCATATTTCGTGGACGGTCATATATCTCAGAAAGTACTTAATATCGTGAAAATCTGATATCACTACCACAAAAAGCGGTCAAAAATTATCCTGTAGTGAAAGTTTCTAGTTGATAAGATTGGAATTTGTTTAAGCTAGGGCTAGGCGATTGGGCAGGCGCACACACCTGCCTCGGCCAATCCTCGCCCATGCGCCCACCACTAACTTAGCACGTAGCAGGCAGGGTAGGACTTCGGACACATCCACACATAAACATTTCCAACTAAAGTGAGTACACTAACTACCCCAACATTCACTTCCAATCTAAAAAAACACAAGGTGAGAGGATGTATTCCCTGTATGGGCAATGCATCCTCTCACCACCCAAATTTTCTGATCAACAACTGTCCTTTTTGCAGCCAAACGTTCTCTGCTCTTTAATTAATGATTAACATGGGCAGTGAAACCTGATCTTATCCTCAGCATCCTAACATAGCTTCAAACCACTACACTACCTCTCTCTAAAAAACGCCCATTATCAACCACAATACAATCCATGAAATAAGCACAATTTGAACACAAAACAAACCCCAAAAGCCTGTGTATCCATTGACATCTTTTATGATTGATAAGATATCCACGCATGAAGGATTTGGACATGTTCAAAACCATCACCCCCACCCCATATGCGCCACAAATTCTACACCCTACACATATAATAGCCCCCTTTCAGCTCACCAAACGCAACATATGTTATTCATATCTGGTTCCAAAATACACTGGATATAGTTATAATAGTAAAATAATAATGATGATGATGATGATAATAATAATGATTATTATAATAATAATAATAACAATAAAAACAACAACAATAATAATAATTATAACAATAATGATAATATTAATAATGATAATAATAATGATGACAATAATAATAATAAGAAGAAGAATAAGAAGAAGATAAAGAAGAAATAAGATATAAGATAATTAAACGGAATAAAGAACAAAAAAGTGAAAAATAAAAGACAATAAGAAATGAAAAATATGAAATTGATATTGCTCCTTAATATTTCCTGAAATTGCAGCCCTTGAAATATTAGGCTAGAAAAAAATGTAGAGCTCAGGCGCAAAAGGGGTTAAGTCCTTTTTTCATCAAGTTTGATTTTTTTCGTCTCAATGTATAGATTTTTAGTAGCTCTATAAGATGATACCAACGAAAAGTTGAAATTCCTATCAAAAGGTAAACAAAAATAGCAACGAAAAATTAAAAAGGGGTTAGGCCCATTTCAGTTTGGTTGCAAAAGGGATTTGGTCCACAAATATTTTTTTTGGAAAAAAAAATAAAAAAAATATGAAGACAGGTAGATTTCTTTTATACCCAGTTTTATGTTCACATGGTAGTGTATCATGAAAATTTAGTTTCGCATAAGAAAATTGCAATATGGGGGAAAAATGATATTTTTGCAGTGGACCTAACCCCTTTTGCAACCAATCTCTTCTGAAGAGCTCATTTGTCAAAAGGGGTTAGGTCCATTTTTCATAAATTTTATGGTTTTCTGTCTCAAAACCTATAGATTTTTAGTCGGTCTGATGATACCAAAGAAAATTTGAAATTCACATTAAAACATTAATAAAAGAGGAAAAGAAAAATAACTTTTTTATTCAAAAGAGATTGCATTCATTTCAGTTTGCTTGCAAAAAATATATAGACACAAAATTGAAGACAGGTAGATTTCTTTTATACCCAATTAATTTTATGTTCATATGATAGGGTAGTACATCATGACAATTTAGTTTCTCATAAGGATATTGCAATAAGTGAGAATTAAAAAAACCTTGATTTTCCCGGAATGGTCCAAAGTGGACCTAACCCCTTTTGCAACCAAACTCTTCAAATAGATAGTCATTAGTCAATTTACGATGAGAAATGCAATTATAAAGGGTGAAAAACTTGATACTGAATTCCACATGTGGCTCCAGTTAGGTATGCCATAATTGAAATTTTAACGTCATGTACTAGCTTCTTTAATCAAATTTGCATTTATATTCATAATGGCATAATCGAAGGCAATCTCGACATGATATTTATAGTCGAGTTGTAGCAGGTTTGATAACAGCTATTTAAAGAATTGTAGTAGGAGGAATACAGGGGCGGAAAGAACATGATGACATTAAAAATAGAATAAATCTTTTCATATTAATAATGATATTTCATTAAAGAAAAATACTCAGTCAGAGATATATGTTGCTGAACAGATGAAATAAGGAAGTAATATCTGATAGGATGCAATAAATCAAATTTAACTAAAGGACTTTCTAATTATGTGGGTAATGCATGAGGTAGATTATCTTTAAATGCAGGGTATACCTACGTACATCTTTTTGAATTTCCTTTCATTTTCGATGGTTCAACTTAAAACAAAATTGATGTAGTTAAGAAAGGGATCTGTTTGTAATCACCCGGGTAAAAATCTGACATAGTTTTTGAAAAAGTCAATTTTTATTTTCATGTTTACTTTTGCTTGTTAACAATTTCCTATATTTTGTATAATTTGTAATTGAATTGAACGATGAAGAAGAGTCAATAACCGAATGATATCTGTGAACATAAAGTAAGCACACGTGGGTTTGTCGTTTGCTATAACTTGAAGGAAAGACATTGTCTTTTCAAATTTGTCATTAGTTTGTTGATTTCGTTTATTTTGAAATGTGTGTTTCTTGCAATCTAATCAATTGATTGCAGGATGGTATTTTTTCGGTAATGAATGTTAATCAGGGAGTAGCCTAGATAGGTCTATTTGGCTTTTGCTATTCCCCCACATCGCATTCATTACCCTATGTATTTTGTTATTTTTGTTAATTTGTCATTTTACAATATTCATTACTCCTTTACTATGGAATCATTTTGATTGATCTCGATATATTGTATCTTGTATGTTTTTTACAGATGTGAAATAAATGAATTTGAATTTGAATAATAACAAATTTTCTACCAGTGTCATTTGGCTAATACTACCATCCAGGGGCCACGAGGCGGCTTCGACAGTGGGACAGGGGTGGGGATGACCATGAAAAAAAAAAAATCTCTGGTATCTTTTGGTGTTTCTGAATAAGATGTGATCTTTCGTTGTTGCATATTTTTTCTGGAAAAACTGAATGAGGGTAGGGGGCGGGTTCAAGCCCCCTGAGCCCCCGGTTCACACACCCTCTCATTTTCAATACTTATGCAATAAAACAACGGGATTTTATCTTTGCCCCTTATCCCCGGAAATGAAATGTGTTATCAGCACCGAAACATTTTCTAAATAAAGTTATTTATTAGAGGGAGTTTAATGCAAGTGATGTTGCTTCGGTAAAAAGAGGGATTGCTGGATTACAATGTCATTAATAACCATGACGAAAGCACATTAACATCTAGATCTAGATTATCTATGCTTAATTTCTACATGCGGGTGCTCAGTGAAAATTATAAAGTGGAAACACAACACGTTCGGCAAACATAGCCCCAAATATAGAAAGCCAACTTAACACTTGCTCCTACATTCAATGGCCATACACTGCAGAAGATGGGGGGGGGGGGTGCTCCACTCCCTCTGTAAGGTAGAGTTTTTTTGACGTACCTTTAACGTACACCCCTCCCGTCGACCAGCAAATGCTGAGCATCGACTTCACCAAATGATTTAAAGGGGAATCCAACACAAACAAAGACTTGTTTTTATAGGAAAAACAAAAATGGTTTAAGGTGAAAGTTTGAACAAAAGTTGTGAATATGGGTAATCACTTCAAATTGGCCGCATATGTGATGTCATAGTGATGTAAGGAAAGGACTGCTCTTCCATGTACTCCAATACACAAAATGGCTAAAATTAATTTTCTTTTCAAAAGTTTTACTTAAAATTATATATTATTTTCATGAGGACATCCTACCTGCTACCTGGTTTATATTTTGATTACTGCCCCATGGGAATATGTACTTAGATGAAAACTACAAAATCCTGAAAATTAAGTACCGGACCTATGGGAAAGTTGTCCTTGCCGCTTGGCATTATTTACTTACCCAGTTGTCAAATTGAAATCTACGTAGTCGTAGGGATCTCAATTTTAAAACAGCCATAACTTTCTTATTGCTTGTATTTTTTCTTTCAAACTTTCACAATTCTGTTTATTTATTTTTCTCCCTTCAAACACAACATTTTATGACCAAGGCTGGATTCCCCTTTAATAAGAGGCATTAAAACACACAAAAACCGAGATATTAGAACAATATTAGAACAAATAAAGTTAACTTTGCTCGAATAATAAAAAGAGGTTAAAGAGCGCCACGACGTGGTAGACATCACACACGGTGGCAGCACCAAAAGTATCAGTTTCATTTTGATTGCAAATCAACGATAGCTTTTTAACGAAAATGACATCAGAAAAAACAAATAACTAGCTATAAAAATTGATAAAAAGAGTATTGATACCCCGCCATTTTCTGTTCTGGAATAAATGGACGTTAGAATTTGAAACTATCTTAACAAAGTTTCTGCTCCACAATGTACAACGGATAAAAAACATAGAAAATGTATTTTAAATTGTAGTTTCAATGTCAACCAAGAAGTTTTTGGCGAGAATGGATAAGTCGAAACAGCAGTTTTCTCCTAGACTGTGGACAAACGACATATTTGCAATTTTTCGGCAGCTCCAAAATTTAAGACAGACTGCTATTCCGGCTCACCAATTTTCGACAAAGGCCACCGAGCTATTTATTGACGGGCATTTTAAATACATTTACAGCGCTCTTGGAACGAAAAACCCTCAGTTATATTTTGGCAAGCACTGTACAAATGACATACAAATTTAAGTCAAATTACTTGAAAACTATGCCCGAAGTACACACTGAAACACCGGCAGCACCTGTTCAGTTTCAGTAAACGACCTAATTCCATCATAACGCTGGGTTTAGATCAGTCTTATACTGTCAAAATCCGTGTAAATTTTATTAAATTTTCCAGCTTAATTCAGGGATGTATACCAACAATGGCGGAAATATCTTTATACTAGTTGTCATCCTTTTAAATATAAAAGCCATATATATATGCGAAACAAAGAGAGAATCCCCAAATAATGCTACATTTAAAAGAAAGTCAGTGTCATTTTAATGGTCTGCACGTTCAAAATATTTTAAGGCCGGAAATTGAGGACTGGCCAATCACGTCGAGGAAGATTCCCAGTCGTAGGATTGAGGGAAGAGAACGTCACACTGCAGAGACTGACGCCACTTAGTGATTGATTGTATCGTGGACAACAAATGCATTAGAACTCTTTAGATTGGCCAATCTCTTTTCTGCTTCATGGTGTCGATTAAATCCCCTCGGTGGGAAATTTGTAAGACGGGATGAACTAACTTTTGGACTCTCTGCAGGGCCTTGAGATGTCGCAACACCCCCCGGAACATCGACAGGAGTCTTTTCTTTGCCTTTGGTGAATAGGATTGGGGAAGAATCCCTCGTTAGTATCTGACCTAGCGTCGTGAGCGATAATTCCTCTGATTAAGTTCCTTTCTCTTCCTACTCAAAGCGATTAATCTATTTCACGCATCTTGTCTCGAGCATGTTTTACCTTAGAGGGGTGTGTCCCCATTATTTGCCTCAATAATCCACGTTTCCGATTTTACCGAGCAACACTTACGCAAATTACACTTGACATGTGAGAGGTATCCCTAATTGAAAGAACACAGTGCCATACAGTTTTGTTTACACTGTAAAAAGTGAAGTGCTAATATAGCACTTACAGTGCTTGTATAGTGACTGCACTACGAGTGCTGATTTTCTAGTTCAAATTTAAACTAGAAAATCAGCACTCGTAGTGCAGTCACTATACAAGCACTGTAAGTGCTAAATTAGCACTTTATTTTTTACAGTGTAGGGTGCGCTCACAGTGTGTTCATGCAGTGGAGTCATGGGTACATGTATGTCCCACTATTTACCCGGATAAAGCACATTTCCGTACTAGGTACAAAACAAAAATGATTCACACTCTTCACTCAAAATTAACAGCATGAAGGTGAATTGTTTTGTGTGTGTTTGTATTCTGCTATGCGGTTCACTGAGGGTCACACTGTGGAGGGACAATGTTCTTTCAAAGAGGGATGCGTGCTAGGCCCTATATTCTACATGTGGGTTCACAAATAAACATGATATGAAAATAATGAAGTATCACACAGTTCATACATACAGTGGAAGCGTGGTGGGGTAGTGGTTCTAACTCTCGCCTTGTAATCAGAGGGTCGTGTGTTCGAATTCCATCATGGTCTAGCCTCCTTTGGCAAGGCGTCAATCCACAATTTTCCATTCTCCTCCCAGGTGCTAAATGGTTACCCGGTAGGATGCGAAAGCCTATAGGGTATCGTATGCCTAACAATTGAGTATTGGAACTCTTGTTGGAATGCTCCCCAGGGAGTGGAGAAGGTGCATACATTGTACGCGCGCATGCCAAGATCCGATGACCGAGGTAATCTGCAAAGAGCTTCGAGACGTAGTTCCATTATGAAGATGATGATGATTATTATTATTATTATAGTTCATTTATTCTGTTACGAGTCAACGATAAGTGAACTTTTAAGATAACGATTAAGATTAGAAAGCTTTTCACAACCACACACTTGAAGTCTAAAGTGCTTTGTATTTATTGATTATATGGAAGATAACCCTCCCCCCAAATCGTGCAGACATTTTCACGATATCTGTGACAAAAAAGATATCATCAATGAAATAATATAATTGAAATTAAATGTAATAGACAGTATTAGTTTATGAAATTCAATTTGCCCGGCGTTTTCGTCCAGTATGAATTTGAAAGCACTCAATAGTGATTTCGGCCAATGTTTTTGTAAAACATCATATTTACAACAGATGATAGAATGAAACCTTTCAGCACATATTTTTTTTTAGGTAAAAACTTTAAAAATTGTTTTCTCCTCTAATATATTTTTCTTCTCACGCTTTTCGGCGCCACTTCAAATATTAATTCTCCGTGACCGTATACATGTACACCAAATCCTTAGAAATATCATTTATAATAATATAGGGTATTTATATTGCGCACATATCCACCTTGTTAGGTGCTCAAGGCGCTCCTATATTACCCGGCTAAGCTAGGCGTTCATAGCGCACACAGCTTTTTAAGGAATTACTTCCTACCGGTACCCATTTACCTCACCTGGGTTGAGTGCAGCACATTGTGGATCAGTTTCTTGCTGAAGGAAATTACGCCATGGCTGGGATTCGAACCCACGACCCTCTGTTTCAAAGTCCGAAGACTAATCCACTGGGCCACAACGCTCCACATGCTGATTATGCTGATTATTTACGAATGCTCCGGGCTGAAGATATTTATATCTGAATATAGAGTAATATAGTAAATATAGAGTAAAATTCACAGAGCAAATTGCTGAAAAGTTGGTCAAAATCGGATAACAAATAAGTTATTTGAATTTTAAAGAGTTGCATTATTCCGATGAAACAGTTCTAGGCATGTCTTCTTGAATATTCACTAGGTGGGATGATGATGTCATATCCACACTTGCTCTTTTGTATTTTATTATATGAAATAAGGTTTATTCAAAATTTTCCTACCAAGAACTAAAACAATTGGATTGACAACTGATTAAGTGCATTGGTTATTTATTGCCGCATCTTATTTCATTATGATGGAGACACATGTATGAAATCATGAAACAATCATGATTTCATGTAATATCATAAGAAAAAGGAAAGTGGGGATATGGCATTATGAATATTTTTTTTTTGACGATGTGCATATAACCTTTTTTCACAAAATATTGATAAACTTTAAACTTCGATAACTTCGTTATTTGTTATTCGATTTTGATGAACTTTTCAGCATTTTGCTTTGTGAATTTTAGTCTATTTATATAGATATAAATATTTTCAGCCTGGACCATCCCTTTAACCAAATAAAGTGGTTAAAAACAAACGAAAGATTAAAAGAAAGAAGAAAACAAAGAAAGACAGGCACAGACGAAAAATAAGGAAGTGGGGAGATGTAACAGAAAAAAATGCAAACAGGTTCGCGATTAACCACCTGAATTAAAATCTCGAAAGATCATATTTCAAATTTGAACCCTTGAATTTAACTTGTGAACGATATGAAACATTCCCTAGGTTACCAGTCAGAATCATAATGGCCTAAATTCACAAAGGTGTTTTCGTAATTTTTTTTCCGATTTTGATCAAACTTTCAGCATTTTGTTTGTTGAAATTTTACTCTATTTATTGCGATATAAATATTTTCAGCCTGGAGCATCCGTTTTATAATTAAATCTAAACATAATAAATCGTTCATTTATGTATTCATCGATCACTTATTTCTGTATTATATATATTGACAATCTGGTGGGCGAAGGGGAATGTCCTACAAAGGTCAGAGATTTTTTTATAGGGGGAGTGAACTGCGTGCAGTCTCTCATTGACTGTGTGTTATAAATACATAGTCTTAAAATATACGTTTTCAGATATCTACTAATACTACAGAGAATAAATTTACCTTTAATTGTATTTGTATAGAGAAACTAAAATGTTTTTAGAGGAAAAGTAATTAATATATTGAGTAGTTAATTAGCATGTTATCATTCAAGTGGGTCTACATTACCAGACTTCACTTGCATTATGGGTCAGAAAACTGGCCAGGTATGAGTAGTTGAGGACTCGAGATGGCGCTATTGGTTCATATTTGTTTTAAAGCTGTAAAGACAGTAAAGACAGTGAAATATTCTTCTCAAGAATGGCAGCAGCAACCCCCCAATCATTTTTTTTCAAACCACTGAAGGAAGTCAGCTTTCTGATGATTATTGACAATTGAAATTCATGACATTACTTTTACCACAGCATATTGGAATAACTGATCCAAAACGATGGCTTCCCACATGTCCTAGGAAAAGGAACTCCTGTTTTTGCGCATTTTCGTAGCCTCGATAGAAATGGTGAAAAATCGAGATTATTTAGTGTGGGGGTGCGTGTGTGTGGGGGGGGGGGGGTGGAGGATGGTATGATTACAAGAGCATGTCCACAACAGCAAGTTAACAAAATGGTTGTCGTATGTATGGCAGCAGATAAAGAATTTGTAGCCGAAGTAGGGGCGGGCAGGAACATTAAAAATAAATCAAGATGAGTTTATCACACACGCATAAAAAAACTTATATTCATTTTTTTCTAAAGTTTCCCAATGTGTTTTATTACATCATTATGTTTAGAAAGGGTTTCACCAACATAATCGTCTGAAAAAAATTAAGATCTGACAATTTCCTTTGATTCTGATTGGCTGAGCAGTACAGTCGGATAAAACTTACTATGTCGGATAAAATATGCGACAAGTCGTTTTGTGAAATGCTTCCTTGTATCAGCATGACAGAAATGTTTGTTATTCATCGCACACGCAGGCACGCGATAGTGGAGGCCTTTCTTGTTATACTATCTAGTGTGGGTCGGTGCAAGTGGGTGAACGCGTGCGTGTGTGTTGCTTGTATTTGATTTCATCCCTTGTTGGTGCGTGAAGAATATCAAGAATTGATTTTGCGGTGCTTTATTTATCCGCAGGATTAATGAATGTGATATTGAGTGTAGGGTCGATGAATGAATGTGTATGAAGCACCCCTCATTCAGCCATACAATCCATACACACCCACGCTAGCGCACACACTCTCACACATGCACACACAATCCGTACGCATATAGCTTACGCAGAATGATAGTTTGTGTGCGTGTGTGTGTGTTTGTGGGGGGGGGGGGCTTACTCTCCAGAAGGGCATATTATCATTCACCCACACAATTCATAAAATGATAAATCCGATAAAATGATAAATCCATAATTTATTGTTCGAAATAGACATGAAATGAAATACTCCGAAAATTTGCTTTGCCCAATTGATCGTGGGCCCGGCAGCCGCTGTGCAGCGCCAGATCGACGAGGCTCTATCCCTTTAATCGTTGAACGCCAAACAGGGTAGCAGCAACTCCCATCTTTTAACGTCTTTTGGTCTGACGCGGCCGGGGTTTGAACCCCCGACCTCCCGGTTGTGAGACGGACGCTCTACCAACTGAGTCATACACACCCTCACCGCCCACCACCCTCACTCACACACACAGCCCGACTGCAAATGGCTTACACAGAATGACAGAGGGGATTTGTGTGAGGGGATGTCACTCTCCATAAATGCATATTATTATTCACCCACACAATAAATACACACCCACACCCGCCAAGCACCCCCACCCTCACTTTAGACGTACACTCACAGACAGACACACACGCACAGCACGCACGTATATGGCTTACGTAAGGAGAAAACGGGGATATGGGTGTGGGGCACACGTCATTCTCCAGAAGTGAATATTATTTGTGCTATAACATTACAAATAATATTTTGAATTCATTAGCATTATTAATTTGCTCCGAATTCATCAAGCTTAATTAGTTTCCGGGTAATCCGTCCCTCCCTATTTTTCAAAACCAAAACCTAGTGATTAATCTGCCTTCTGGCATTCTCACTATTGCTTTCCAAAAAATAGAACGGCAAAAAAAAACAATATTGTAATAGTTCATAACGACTAAGTATATTTTCCTTAGAAGTCTTCAGTAATTTATAACTCAACCACTTTGAGGGGGATAAACGGTAAAGGACAAGTCCACCCTTGCAAAAAGTTAATTTGTATTAGATTAGAATAATGATTCTCGCATACTGCTGAAAATTTTATCAGAATCGGAGGGTAAAATAAACAAAATACGAATATTTAAATTTCGACTTCATTTCACATAACAGTTACGTCCACATCCTGCGCGATGCAACTATTAAAGGGAAAAGATGACACCAATCACTCACAATTTTCATTTGCATTCTATAATGTTTCATTTTGATGTGAAACAAAGTTTGATACCTCAGTGAATATGTGGGATTATCAATTATGCAACCTTTTTTTTTAATTCACGAAGATGCTTCCTCATTTTCAGATCTATATAAATCTCTTTAAAAATAATAAAATAGAAATGAATAGTGAGTGATATCAGAGAAATCACTCGATTGCATATCAATGTTCCGTGAAAAAAATTAGAATGTTATACATTTCTTATTTTACATACAATTTCGATACAATTATCAGCATCATTTTTGTTTGATTTTGCTTTATTTATTAAAATCCGGTTCTTGTTGTGGTGAACTAGCCTTTTAAATACGTCGTAATATTTTTTGTGGAAATTCACAATACATAAATGAAAATATTCAACACTGCACACAATGCATGTATTAAATAAAATTAACTACATAACGTGAATGAATTAATATGGTAAGTGCCTTTATATGAAAGTAGAATCACGATTTAAAAAACAATTTCTCTAAATTTTTAGTAAAAGTTCCTGAAGCAAAGTCTCGAGAACACATGTAATCTTATTGCACTCTGTAATCTTACATACATTGTGTAAAATTACTGTAAATATCTCTTTGGTGAATGGAACCTAACACATCTTTTAATACAAATTCTCTCTTTAGCTTTTAATACAGACCTACTGTGTATTTTTCAATGGCAGACCTGTTTTGATAAATCGCAAAAATATCCTTTTATAACAACTGACAAAATAATTGAGTTATTTTTCTGTAAAATGTTTTGTTTATTAACATTGTAACTAAGCTAAAAATTGGCAAATCAACGGCATTCGCAACTACACTGAAATGAATCAATGAATACAATATTTTGGAGGTTTATTTTCTTTAATTCACAGTGACATTCTCGCCCAAATTTGTGCCTGATGTAAGTATTGTACTATTCCAAAAATCACGTGTCTATAATCCCATCGAATTGTAAATAGGGAGTATTCACAACCACTACGCAGACGCTTTCGGGAACATAGAATCTATTGTCAAAAGCCCTTCATGACAAAGAAATCTTTGTTGAAAATCGGTGAATCAAAACATCCGTGTCGTCATGGACTCTGGACAAACGACATATTTGCAATTTTTTCGTCAGCTCCGAATCGTAGGTCGATCCGCTGTTCCTGTTCTCCAATTTTCGACAAAGACCTCTAAGCTGTTTAATATGATTTGACGGACATTTCACTAGATGTACTTTGATGTAGAATTCGTCCCCGTTGCAATATGCAAAAACTCGCTATTGACCCTTGCAACCACATTAGTCGTTATGACAGCACGATTTCATTTTATCTCGTGACATGATATATTTCTTGATTCCTTTGTTAAAAAAGAAAAAAATATATTTATAAGCATACTTTGGGACGTCACGACACATGCACATAAACAGGATATATTTAATACACGTTTGTTCATGTTTACTAAGATATGACGCCATCAGCTGAACTGTTTCCTCGAATTGCTCTGCATGCTTGACCTTCAGTAAGTATACTCGACAGACATGAGAACTATGCCAGCATTCTTGAACCCGAAGGCTCACCGTTGTCCTCGGTTCGTAAAGTGACGCTTTTCTGGGAAAATATGCATCGTTGGCCTTCCTAACATTCATAAGCAAGTGCCCAGTAAAGAAGAAAAAATAGTGACTGTCAGAATAATTTTTACTTGTAATATATCATGATTCTTCTTACAAAACATGACTCTCATGACTGCAGAGCGTTACGAAAAGAAAACCGTTAGCGAGAATCGTCGATGATTTGCCAAAAGTTAATCATAGATAAAGTATACAGAATTCTTTTTTCTGTTGAATCACACCGGGGGCCCGTTTCATAAAGAGTTACACTTGTAATTTGGCCATAATGGCAACTACCATGGTAACCTTGATTTTGATTGGTTGCTGTGCCCTGTTACCATGGTAGTTGCCATAATGACAAAGTTACAACAGTTGTAACTCTTTATGAAACGGGCCCCAGATCACCAGATCTTTAAAATCTAGAAATGGTCCAATAATAACACTAGTGGCTACTTATATAGTGCACAGGTCCACTATTGGTGCTCATGACGCTTTAATACAAATTATATAAAATAAAAAACAGAAATAGAATAGAAATGTGAATTGATTTTATGTACAGTTTAATATGAAAAATGTCAAAGTAATGTATGAAACGATCATCAACGATTAATCTACACCTCTTGTTCATTGAAATGATCATGCTGATTTGGAATGATCACCCTTTTACACTCTTAAAATAGTTGGGCAAAAAATGTCCATCTTTTAACCAACCGTGGTCAACATACTGTCCACCCAACTATTGGTTAAAATCTGCCAAATCGGGAAATAAAACTAATAATTGGGTTATAAATTTGCTCAATTGGATAATAACTGCCCAGAATATAGATACTCTTTACCAACATACATTACCAAACAGAGTGGAGAGAATGTTGCCCAACATTTTAAGTGTGTAGGTTTTGGCGCCCGGGGGGGGGGGGGGGGCACTTCCATTGACGAGTGGATACCATGCGCGACCATGGGGTCTCAAAAAGCACCCTAAACAAGTATTTTCCATATTCTGAAAATGCACCCCTTAACAAGTATTGTCGTGTGAAACCTTACCCTTAACAAGTATTGGAAACAAAACGATACTCTAGGCAAGTATTCCCTGAATTGAACCCCTAAACAAGTACAGCGATATTTTAATTGTTATGTCACGGACGTCGGTTTTACCTTTAACTACATCAATGGGTTTAGTACGGCCCCACCTCCCACACCCCCGCCAAGGCCTCGCGTAAATCATACTCTAAACACGACGTAGTGTTGACTGTTGGGGCAAAAAGTACATCCTTTACAAAACATTTTAGTCCTATTTTTCTATACCCTCGCAAATTTGACCCTGAACACGTAGCTCTTCTAGCGAAAATAGATACCCTTTTTTCATTATTTTAGTGTTTTTGACAAACTTATTACGTTACGTATGTAACGTGCCCTTTCTTGAAAAAGACACCCTTTTACGTGTTTTTTGGTCGCGCATGGTATCCACTCGTCAATGTAAGTGCCCCCCCCCCCGGGTATTGGCGTTAGCTTGAAGTACTGTGTATGGATGAAAGTAACTCCAAGTTGTGACTTTATATCTAAAATCTTTACGGGATTGAATAAAGTGTCAACGTAGGCACTACGTGGAGATTCTCCGATGTTTTTCTACTAGATTAGTCTCCGGACTGTGAAGCAGATGGTCGTGGGTTCGCATCACAGCCAATGCGAAGCTTCCTTCACCAAGAAATTGATCCACAATGTGCTGCACTCAACCCAGGTGAGGTAAATGCAGGAAGCAATTCCTCAATAAGCTGTAAGCACCGGAATAGGTAGCTTAGCTTAGCCGAGGTAATATAGGAGCGCCTTGAGCACCTATCAAGGTGGATATGAATGATGAGGTAAAGCATTTTATATCTGTCAAAGACATTCAAAGTCGCATTTTTGGAGGAGCCAGCCAATCTGGGTCGCCTAGAAGGGCGCGCACACAGAACTGTGACCCGCATGTCTCTCCTCCCGATATAACTGATCGGGGGAATGCAGGTGGACCACTACACCGTGGTTTCCCCCTACTCTTATTCAAATAGGCAGTGGGTTTTTAATGTGCAAAGGCGGTGATTCTCCTCTACACGGGGCCTCCTTTTAACGTCCTATCCGAGGGACGGAGTGTTTTCCACTGTAACATAGCCTGCATCTATGAAACAGGGGAGAGACGTTTACACACAACGCACTGGCTTCAGTCATTCGCCCGGGGCGGACTCGAACCCACGATCTTTGGTTCGATGGGCAGACGCTTTACCGACTGAGCCAACATATACTACAACAGGCAGGTTTCAACAATGGCAATTCAATATGCTCAGGGAAGAATCAAGCCTTGTTTCATATTTTAGTGAAGAAAAGCTATTTCATATATAATATAACAATACAAATATAACGATACAATGGTAGTGTTGCCAATCTACTTTGCATCGAAACCTAAAAAAAAAAAAAAATAATAATAATTTGCTGTGTAGTATGGTGTGAACAAAGAAACACATATTACTAGTTTTTGGCAATAACCTGGCAGGATAAATGACCTCACTTTTTAAGAAATTATTGTGATTTGAAAAATCTGGGGATTTGGGGTCCAATTTGGGGATTTTTTTAGTGCCTTTTGGGGATTTTCTTCGACTCGGACCTGGCAACACTGATAAAAATGTCCTCACAAAGCGTAACTGTCGACAGGCTGAGCGGATGTGGTGATCACAAAGGCAAGTTAGAAATTGATCGGCATCTGTACTGCAATCAAAGAATGGTTGTCAACTCCCTTGTTCGAAAAGAAAAATGTAATTACTATGTCAGTCTCATTGAAGATTGTGGAACCAAGGAACGAACCACTAATCAGTGTGGCTAATCATCTGCTAAGTCGCAAGAAGACTTCACCTCTTCCAGCTCATGTCGATGGTGAAAGTTTGGTACAGCTCTTCATGAAGTTCTTTCAGTCAAAGACAAGTAAGATTTGTAGCAGCTAGTCTACATACGTCACGCGGTCTTTATCTGTGAAAACGTCTGCATCTCTGCTATGTTTGAAGCTACGACATCAGCTGAGATTGAAAGACTCAATTTTTCGCAATATGCCACCAAAGTCCTGCGACTTGGATCCAATTCCTTTTGCCTTAGTGCAGAATTGTGCCCAGGTTTTCGCACCTATCATAGCCAGCATTGTCAACCGGAGTATTCAGCAGACATCAGTTCCACGTTCACTGAAGCTAGCTTACATCCACCCAGTCTTTAAGAAGCCTCCCCTAGATGCTGAAGGTCTTCAGAATTATTGACCTGTGTCAAACCTCCCTTTTTATCCAAGATCCTTGAGCGTGTGGTCTTTTCAAGACTATCAGAATATCTGCAAGTAGACGGGTCAATATATGGTTTGACCCGGAACAAATTGCAACAAATGATTTTTCAACTGATTTTGGCAGTATTTGACCTTTGGAACAACATACTAGAAATCTACCAAAATCCGCAAATGGGAAAGTGGTTATTTTCAAGATGGCGTCCAAGATGGCCGCCATTCACTGAAAATGTATATAAGTCACTCATTACCCACCCTAGAATCCTATTTGATTTCATACTCCATGGTCCAGTAGGTACACGAATTTGTTGAAACAAGTTAGAGTGAATATTAGCACTCTCGGGTACCAGAAAAATCCAAGATGGCGCCCAAAATGGCTGCCTTAGGCTAAAAAAATCCATAATTCGTCTATACTTACTTAAGTGGCTTTAATTTGGTATCTATTCAATGGTTTTACTGGCGAAGTAGTACATCGGGACAAGTTACAAGGATAGTCAGTGGTCTGGTGTGTCCAAAAATCCAAGATGGCTTCCAAAAATGGAGTAAAAAATGATGCTGCTACTTTGAAAAACAAACAAACATAGTTTTTTCATTATCCGGGAATATGATTTTGTGCCTATACCAAGGTTAAATGGGTCAAATAATACATTGGGATAAGTTGCAAGGACGATGGGTGGTCAAGTATGTCCACAAGTCCACGGTGGCTTTAAAAATAGTATAAATTAGCCGCGCTGGTATTTAAAAAATGGACGGAGTTCATGTAATATCCGTCAAGGGCATATGATTTTGATGACTATAACCATGGTTTTAAAGTCAGAAAATTAGCTACAATGACAGACAGTTGTCTAGTATGTCGAAAATCCTAGATGGCTTCCAAAAATCGGAACTCTAAAATCATTGCTTCTACTTTAAAATTGACATACTTCATTTAAAATCCACCAAGGAGATATAATTTCGGTGTCCACACTATGGTTTCATGGTTAAAATAATACGTTTGGACTGGTTACATTGATATGCAGTTGTCCAATTTGCATAAATATCCAAGAGGGTTTTCAAAAAAGGCATCTAAAACGACTCATATCACTCAATAGTGGTAAGAGTTCTACAATATCTACATGTATCTGTAAGAAATAATGTTGGTGTCTAATTTGTGGTAGGAAAGGTCAAATAATACATTCGAACAAGGAAAATGATGGTTAGTATTCCATTTTGTCAAAAAATCCATGATGGATTCTAAAATTTCATCAAAATGGGTGCTGTTACCAACTCATGAAACAATATGATAAATTATCCCCATGTATTTAAGTGTAGGCACCAATATTATTTCTCACAAGTGGATATTGTAGGAACTAATATGTCATTTTTTAAGCAACAGCAGTCACTTTAGAACCCATTGTTTGAAGCCAACTTGGATTTCAAGGCAAAATGGATAACTGCATATCATGGTAACCAGTCCCAAAGTATTTTTTTACCCTTGAAACCCTAGTGTAGAACAAAAATAATATCCCCAAGGTGTATTTGTAATGTTCTATATCCACTTTTAAGTAACATTAGTCATTTAAGACCCCAATTTTTAAAGCCATTTTCGATTTTTGGACATACCTGACACATGACTGTCCTTTCAACTCAACCAAAACGTATTACTTAACCCTTTAAACTCTAGTGTAGACAGCAAAATCATACCTCCAAGATGTATTTCTAATAAACTATGTATACTTTTAAGTAACAACAGTCAATTTACACCCCATTTTTTTTAAAGGGATGGTCCGGGCTGAACATTTTTATATCTAAATAAATAGAGTAAAATTCACAGAGCAAAATGCTGAAAATTTCATCAAAATCGGATAACAAATAACAAAGTTATTGAATTTTAAAGTTTATCAATATGTTGTGAAAACAGTTATATATGCACATCGTCATGAATATTCATTTGGTGGACTGATGATGTCACATCTCCACTTTCCTTTTTTCTTATGTTATTACATGAAATCATAACTGTTTCATTTTTTTCATACATGTGTAAATGATGTGTCTCCATTATGATGAAATAAGTTGCGGCAATAAATAACTGATGCACTTAATCAGTTGTAAATTCAAATGTTTTAATTCTTGGTAGAAAAATGTTGAATAAACCTGATTTCACATAATAAAATACAAAAGAACAAGTGGGGATACGACATCATCAGCCCACCTAATGAATATTCATGAGGACATGCCTAGAACTGTTTCACTGGAATAATGTAAATCTTTAAAATTTAATAACTTTGTTATTTGTTATCCGATTTTGATCAAATTTTCAGCGTTTTGCTTTGAGAAATTTACTCTTTTCATTGAGATATAATTATCTCTAGCCTGGATCATCCCTTTAAGTCATCTTAGATTTTTTAACATACACACATTTGACTGGTCTTGTAACTTACCCTAGTGTATTACCTGACCCTTTAAACCAAGGTTTAAATATCAAATTCGTATTCCCCAGACAGATATTGAACAAACTATGTCCTTTTATAAGTAACATCTGACATTTTTTACTCCATTTTTGGACGCCATCTTGTAATTTTGAACATACTAGACCACTGACTGTCATTGTAACTTGACATAGATTATAATTTGACCCTTATAACCATAGTTCAGACACCGAAATCATATATCACAGGCGGATATAAAATGAGGTATGCCACTTTTAAGTATCAGCAGCCATTTTAGAATCTATTTTTGGAAGCCATATTGGATTTTTGGTCATACCAGGCCACCGACTGTCCTTGTAACTTACCCAAATATATTAATTGATCCTTGAAACCAGTGGTTTAGACACGGAAATCACATCTCCCAGGCCGATATGAAATGAGCTATGTCCGCTTTAAGTATTAGCAGCCATTTCAGAATCAATTGTTGGAATCCATCGGGGATTTTTGCACCTATCAGACCACTGACTTTCCTTGTAACTTGTCTCAATGTAATATTTGACCAATTTAACCATGGTATAGATGTCAGATTTCTGATGTCTGATTTCAACTTCCACAATACTAACTCTCACGCTTACAAAATTTACAAAAGTCTGCAGCCAGTATTGTTGACACTTATCAGGTGCTCTACACTGTCCTTAAAATAAAAGAAGTTCCTGCAGCAGAGTCTCGAGAACACCTGTAATCTAACCAGATTGCGTAATGTTACAGGAAATTTGTATTTGGTGTATGGAATCTTACAAATTTCCTTGAATAAAACACCCTTTTCCCTTTTTTAAACAGACCTGTTCTGTTAAATTGCAGAAAAATTCCTGTTTTATGAATTTACAGAATGATTCTGTTATTGCTTTCTGCAAAAAAAAATTTTCTGTAAAATCATGTTTTTAAAAACAGTATACTCACATAACTCCAGTTCTGTCCTCACTGCATTGGTTACCCATCAATGTACCAAAATCAAAAAGTACCATATTGTATTTAAGTTATTATTGCTAGATTTTCACTGTACCCATGGATCTGCCACAGTTGATGCCATACAATCCTCCTCGACGTTTAAGATCTTCTAATACCACATTGCTTGCAGTTTCTAAATCCAAGAAATCATGGGCGGGGGGGGGGGGGGTCGATCATTTGCACAAGCTGGACCTTCCTTATGGAATCAGTTGCCATATTCCATTCGTAATATCAATTGTTTCAAAGTTGCTCTAAAAACCCATTTGTTTAAATGTTTTCTGACTCTCGCCTTTCAAACAGAGGGTCGTGGGTTCGAATCCTAACCATGGCGCGTTTTCCTTCAGCAAGAAATTTGTCCGCACTGTGCTGCACTCGACCCAGGTGAGGTGAATGGGTACCCGGCAGGATTAATTCCTTGCATGCACTGAGCGCCGGTGATGGTAGCTCGAGCTAAAGCCGGGGTAATAATAACAGCGCTTTGTATCCTCAGGCAAAAAATATATAAATACAGCTATTATTTTTATTCTTATTATTATCTTCCAGTAGTTTCCTCTCATTATCATGATTGTGTTTCTTTTATCCTTTGTCTTTTCCCACTCCTTGTAATCTTTCTTATTTCCTTTTCTCGGCGCCTTGAGCACAGAATCAATGTGGATCGTTTTAGAATTATTATCATTATTATAATGGTAAGTGGGTGATGCATCAGATCCTCAGCATACCGATCAGGATATGCATATAACCGTTTTGTGGATATAAATCGAAACTTCAAACTTTCATAACTTGTCTTACTCTACATCCGATTATTATGACATTTTCAGCGTTAAGCTTATTCATTTTGTTCTCTTTTATTAAAATCAACTTTTTGATATGTGGAGACCCCCTTTTACGTACAGAGACCGTTTTAAGACCTTTACCCGATTTCATTTCGCATTACATAATTATTTTCAGAGGTTTTTATCAGGAGCCACGGGGACTACATGTAAAAACCTGTTATTCATATACCTAATATTTCATTGATCACAACGTTATGCATAATACATTTTTTTAACAAATTCGCACATTCAAAAGTTTTTTACAATTTATAGTGTGTACAGAAAGTGAGCAGACACTCCCAAACTAACAATAAGTCGCAAGGGAAGGTTCCCTGTAAAATTTATGCAAAATAGTGTTTTGGTCTTCAAGAAGCAAAAATAAACTTAATTAAAGAGTATTCCTCTTTTTGATACTGTAAAACTTTCAAGTTGTCTAGTTGAGTAGAAAAAAAAATATATTTCCTTGACACATGTTTTTGCGGACGAATTGGAAGTTTCACTGATATTACACAGTGCGTATATCTTTTGCTTGAGTGACCCCTAACTTTAAACGTTGTTTTCTTCTAATTCTTTAGAAGCTCTCGTACTTTCTTCTGCTTTTTTATATACTTGTGTGGGTTATTGTTGATAAATTGTGACAAGTTATGTATCATTTTAAAGCTTAGGATGTGCTTCTCTCAAAATGAGTAAAATGTGGATTTTATTGTTGGTTTTTAGGTATATAGCAGGTTACATTTAGGCGTTTTTATTTATCTCTTAAAATTATTTTTTATTTGTTTTTGTGAATTCGTAACGTCTTAAGCGGTGATAAAATAGATTTAATTTTGACCGCTTGGAGGCAGGGCGTGTTGTTAATTTGTCTCGTCACAAAAAAAGTTGCCCAGTGTTCTCTTTTATGTTGTTTCATTTCGTAATACAAGCACAAATGACGTGAGTAGAATTAATTAGTTATCTTGAAACTAATCTATTATACTGGCTTTTATGTCAAGTGGCATTGAGACATTGTTTAAAAAGCAACAATGATTATAGCCTGTCTATTGGTATTGGTAAGTCACACAAAATTGGCTATTCCTAATCCATTCGATTACTAGATTGAATGAATGAATGTGTATGGCTTGGCTTGCAACGTTTACTCAAGCAATCACGTCACGTTGTGCTATCACGTTTTGAGTAATTCGTAAAAACGGTTCTTCTAATCAAAGAAGTGTAGGGTATACACTTTGTTATTTTGGCACGCCGGTAAATCACGAAAAGTAACAGTTTTGCACAAACCTGACAAGAGCCATGAGCCGTTTCGCACTTTACCCAACATTTTTTTTTCAAGATTCTCAAAATTGCAAGAGCTTGCTAGAAAGACAAATCGTAACGTCACACACCAAAATGCACCCGCACGGAGATTGCAATGTATGTATGCAACAAAACATGCAAGTTCACAAAGTAGTAACCCATTAAGCAGTTTAATCCCCGTCTGTAACCTGTCATTTGTGTTTCGGTCAATTTTAGCTTTTTCATAAAACGAGTGAATTCTGGCGGTTTTCCATGGAACCCTTGTGGCTTTCAGATTCGATTAATAGAAGAAACTGTGCCCCGTGTATACCGTGCGAGGGTGTTAATCTGTTCTCAATGATAATTATGTTATTAACGTTCCGTGATGATTCGTACTTTGCTTTTAGCATTTCACCGAATTGTTAAGTCACATAACCCAACACTTCGTAGATTAGGGAGATGTCTTTTTATTTTATTTTTCTTTTACGAATGAGCCCAAATAACATGTACTGTTTTTTATGCGAAATAAACCATGATTGAATTGAATTGAATTGAAATCAGATTAATTACATCATATACCATAGAACTATTGAATATAATGTATGACATTTTATGATAAAGTCAGTTTATATAACGATTGCTAATTGATTGTTCTTTACTATAGTGCTGATTGAATTGAATATTTTCTGCATGTGCACTAAACACACAAGAATAGATATATGATTTATGCGTGTATAGTTCGTTCTATCCCACGCCGCATTAATGGGTTTAGGGACAAATTAATCTACAGATTAAGTAACTAGTTTACATAATTGCTTTATGGATAAATAAACTAGTTTATCAGTACAATTGATGCTTCCCGACGGAACGAAAATAAAAAAAAAAAGTTCGAAATCAACTTTTGTTTAAGCAGGCTTACTCCGATAAAAAAGAGAATAAATCATAAACTGGCCAGCAAAAGAAAGTACCCACTTCTTTCAAAGGCTGCACACAAAAATTCACCCCATAGAAATAAACAATTTTGTACACAGGTATGGTACAATATCCATTAGTAATCACATACCCAACAGGAAGTGATTATCTTTATTACAAAGAAATAAAATGACATGTACAGCATCTTGGTCACTGAATCAAAAGTCACAAAATGTAACAGAATGAGCCGTCCAGGTTTTACACAAATACTGCATTCCATTGTCTTCTGGTCCAGCGGCTATGCTCTCTGCACCACCTCAGTCTATTCCTTCTATTGATATGTGTCTGGTTTATTTCATTCTTTGACATTGACTTTTGTGTTAAACCTGGACGGCTCATTCTGTTACATTTTGTGACTTTTGATTCAGTGACCAAGATGCTGTACATGTCATTTTATTTCTTTGTAATAAAGATAATCACTTCCTGTTGGGTATGTGATTACTAATGGATATTGCACCATACATGTGTACAAAATTCTTTATTTCTATGGGGTGAATTTTTGTGTGCAGCCTTTGAAAGAAGTAGGTACTTTCTTTTGCTGGCCAGTTTATTTATAATATACAAAGCTCTAAACCAGAATATTTGAATGACAACCCTTCCTAAAATCTATTTATCAGATATTACGAAGAGAGGAAATAATCCACGCGAATTCATAAACTGTAAAGAAAAAAATGGAAACCCGGCAATACATTTCTAGAAAATAATAAAATTCAAAATTATTTTACATGACACATTTCTTTTTTTTCCCACTAACTCGATAACCTCTTGGTATTATTTAAAACATATTTATGGCCATAAACCTTTTTCATATTTCATAATGACTTCATGACAGTCGGCAGCTAACTTTGAAGATTCGCTCTCTCTGATTTTCATAAACCGTATTGATATAGGGATACATAAATTGAAGACAGAAAAGGCGCATATTTAATTTCATGTATCTGATAATTTTTTTATTCCCTATTCTCCGATTGGTACCTTAATATGAAAAGTTTGTTTGCAAAAGGGTTCAGATCCACTGTAGACCATTCCGAGAAAATCATGTTTTTTTTATTCTCCCATATTGCAATATTCTAATGCAAAACTAAATTGTCATGATAAACTACCCTACCATGTGAACATAAAATTAGGTATAAACAAAATCTACCTGTCTTCATATTTTTAAATATTTCTTTAAAAAAAAAAATCGCAATTGTGAATATAGCCCCTTCTGCAAGCAAACTGAAATGGATCTAATCCCTTTTGAAAAAAAGTGGTTTCTTTGCCATGTTTGTCCACTTTTTAATGGGAATTTCAACTTTTCTTTGGTATCATCTTATATAGCTACTAAAAACGTATACATTGAGACAAAAAAACAAAATCGAATTTGATGAAGATTGGATCTAACCCCTTGTGCAAATGAGCTGTTCATATATAGCATTTTATGAGACGCCGATTTATCTAGATGTCCATTCAATGGCGCACTATACCATTTAACCCCCTTCGCCCCCAAGGGAAACAAAAAACAATGTTTCTGTACACGACTATCGGGACTAACTTTTATTACGAGATGAAACACAAATAGGAAAAGTAAGATGTGAAAAGAAAACCGTGCTGTAACAGGTAGGTGGTATAATATAATTTTCTCCCTATTAAAAGCTTTCTCATGGATCAAAGTCAAGCAAGCTATCTTAAGTTACAAGTATTTGCCCGAGGCCTTACGTATGAATGCACTGGCGGATCCAGGGGGGGGGGGGGGGGGGCACGGGCCGGCTGTGCCCCCAAAAATTAAAATTTGTAATGTAAAAATGCAATAAAAACAATGGTGTGCCCCCTCTTTTGAAAGTGAAGACTTTTTTTTGCTTGTCTGTTTTTTTTCTGGTACGAAATATCTTTCATTTTTGTTTAAAAAAGCTTTTTTTTTTTGGCTTGTCAAATTTTTCCTCCGAAAAATGTGCCCCCCTGGAAAATCTTGTATCCGCCCCTGTAAGAATGGCAGTCACACCTTATGCTACCATTCATATTGCACCTGTTTATTCTGTCATCTTTGTAAGGGGTAATTGTATAATGTAGGACGAAATGTCCTTAATTTTGGGTGAGAACCCTTGTTTGGTCAAATTTTCCTCGGGAAAAAAATGTGCCCCCCCCCCTTTGAAAATCCCGGATCCGCCCCTGGGTAAAATGCTGTTGAATCAAATAGAAGGCTTGGCATAATTTTTCAATTCTAATCAGGGATGTACGAGGCTTAATATTTACAGGGAGTCACTGGCTCCAACATATGGAAAGGATTTGCTTTTACATTATACGCTCTTGCGTGGGGGAATTGGAGGGGACAGTTTGGGTTCGTTTACATATCAATTATTCTAGATAAGTCGGTATTAGGTTGTTTAGAATTTTAAAAACAACAACACAAAATTGATTGTGCGCTGCTAAACTTATTGCCATTATTGCCAACAAGGATTTTGTTGTTGCTTTAGCTTATACATCGCGTTTCATTCAGAAGTGGATATTTGCGCCAGAGCCTTCTTCTTCTAGCTTGGGTTGGTTGGCAACTAGTCAAGAAATTACTTTTTGGAGCTTTTGGTTTTTTTTTTAGCATTGAGATCTATGATGGTCTTTACTCAGAATCATTCTGGCATATTTATTTAAGATTTTTTAATGCTTAATGCTTGCCCGAGATATTTAAAAACAAACGTAGAAACGTGTTCACACCAAGCCAAACCGGAGTCGAGCATGACACCTGAAAAACATCTAAATAAAGTCCTTTTAACGTGTGTGGAAGAGTCTGTAAATAGTTTTTCCTCTGATTGCCTTACGTCATGCCGACAGCCTGGCCTCCCCTCACGCGCTCCGCCGGGGGACCACTAGAGTCTAATACCGGTGAGCGATACTTGCTAATCACGCGCATGGAAGTGTATCGATCAAAATCGGTGAGGGCCACTCGTCTGCGAAGAAGCTATGACGGTTTCGTTGTCTTCTCGTCGCATCAGCCGTGGTGACGAATGCATGATCACTCAGATGACGTCACAATGAATAACTGGGACTACATGGCACCAGGAAGTACACTGGATTTTGAAAAATCTGGGGGAATTTTAAAAATCGGAATTTCCCTCTTTTTTTCATTCCCAGGAAACTCACTTTTGTAATAACTTAGTGGCTTTGTTGATGTGTTTGTGTGTGTATCTCTATACACACACACACACACACACACCACAAACAGATACATATATATATTTGATTGTTATCATTTCTTTATTTCAAAGAAAAGCAGTATACAAATATACAAATGAACAAAGTGAAACAATGGAATAATAACCTATATACTGGTTCAAGGCAGGTTGAAATATACATAAAAAGTAAAATTACAAAGACATAAGATATTGAATGCAAACAAAAAGCGATCATACAATAAAACTGAATAGGTGAATTTACATTTACATAAAAAATGGCTTTAAATAGAGACTTGCTTACATGAGCAAAGGAACATAAAAAAATGGCAACAATGGAGCATTCCATACATCCGTTATGGTAGTAATAATCATTATACATAATAACGTAGTATTTTACATTAAGGAAGGCAGAAGAGAAGAAAAAAACAGGTTCAATAATTCAAGTTACAACTGGACTATCACACCTCTAAAACAGATGGGTTGAATATTGGAAATAAAAATTATAATCTAAGATTTTGTACCTTATCCCAATGCTGATCCTTCCTACTGAAAAAAATAACACAAGATGATAAAAGGGCATGCTTACTTAGGATCTTTGTCAAATTCCTTGGTCTTAAGGTACAATTACACATCCGAATCACTGTCTTAAGTCTTGCTTTGTCCTCATTAGATATATGACCTCTTGCCCCTATTTCGATGGCTTGAA
Source organism: Lytechinus pictus (assembly GCF_037042905.1). Lineage (NCBI taxonomy): Eukaryota > Metazoa > Echinodermata > Echinoidea > Temnopleuroida > Toxopneustidae > Lytechinus > Lytechinus pictus. The sequence continues at coordinate 12,963,435 of NC_087263.1, read as the reverse complement.
AAGAAATAGAGCAGATAGCAAACCTTTGTATATATATATATATATATATATATATAGTATTGAAATGGGTAAGAAGGCAGGAGGTATTCTACAAAGAATCGACTCAAAGGGATGATTTCTTCCTTGTCATATATAGTTCATATGGTACAACATAATTATAATGTTTCGGATATTTACGTGACTCATCTGTAGATTATCCAAGTAAAGACACAGCAAAGATACAGACAGCAGGTATATGCGGTAGTCCGGGGTTCGATGATGAATCGAGTACGTAGCATCGTAATAATATTCTCTATTCATGGAGAAATATCAACTGCTTATTAACACAATTCCTTCGTCAAAGGAACATCGAATTAATACGAGTGACAATTTCATAAGTTTCGTGGCCGAGAGGTCTAAGGCCCGTAACTAAACACATGGGAGTCCGTAGTTCGATCCCCTGCCGTGGCACCTACACACTTGGCCAAGGCTCAACAGTGGTGTTTTATACCTTCCTTTAGAAATGTGATCATCATCATCATCATCATCATCATCATCATCATCATAGTAAGTATTAATGGAGCTAGGTTTCAGAAAGGTTGATAGAGAGAGAGAGAGAGAGAGCGGGGGAGAGGGAGGAGGGGGGGGGGGGAGGGGTGGGTCTAGCGCTTTCTTATTTATGTCTCTATATGATTTATAATCATTTTTATATCAAGTAACGCTGTCTTGAACATTCTTCAAACCCATCACTAAGACAGACGGCTTATATCGCATTTCCCAAATCCAACAAGAGCGAGAGTAACCATCCTTTATTCAAAATAAAACAATATCCGCCATTAGAAACCCCTTTTAATTAACGAGACGTGGTAAGATTGAGCTAATACATATGACCGCATCAACCAAATAAGTTAAAAAGTCACGCATAAAGATGCATTTCTGCATACACAAACTTTTATGAAATGTATTTTGGATGACAAATTGAACTAGGATAATAGCGGTAATTTGTCAGTTGAATTCCTTCCTTTTCCTACAAAATGATGAAATAGTTGCTTTATTTCCGCTCCCCAGGAGGATGAGAATCTCATCCATTATTTTACACGGTTGGATTTGAAATGTTTACCTTAAGTTGTGCGTAGGAATATGATGATATTATTTTCTACAGATATGTTTTTTATTTCTCTCATTGCAAATAAGAACTCCCACGGATTGAATTTGATATAGTCGGAGATAAACGAGACTTTCCGGCAATGTATCTAAATAAAATGAATTCAAGGTGTTTCCTCGGGGTATTATTGGATATCAATGAATACCATCGGTGAAATAGTATTGAGACTTTTTTACTTTTATCTTTTTTTTTCTTTATCCTAGTTTTGACTCTTTCTATTTGATAAATAAACTTGATAATCACAAATTAAATTCTACCACAGCATTCGGAAATATTTAGCATACTTTCTATATAGGAAATAACTTACAAAAATAGACTTCCTGAACGTAGTTGCCCTTACATTTTATAATGGTGTAATCTTGGACGGTTTGGTAAAAATAGAATTAAAAGGAACGACCTTCCCGTGAATCTAATATACTATATACATCATCCCAACACCCTCAGAATATTTTGTATAGTTTCATAAACCCACACAAAATTAAAATGAACAAACAATGTAAAGTTGGATGACCGAGAGATGGTAAAACCGGCTTTTCAATTTATGTAGGCTCTTTTGGTCTTCAGTTATTTTTTTTTTTTTGGTTAAGTTTTAATCTGAAAGGCGGAAATTTAGCAATGTTAAACAGTGTGAAAACAATTACACACCAAGGACACTTCTACCTTTGTCTACTCATTGAGTGTACACAGTGTGATCACAGAGGGGATGGTGTGAAACTGTGATTTAATTCACTGTAAAAATGTTCAAATTTAGCAGTGTACTGGAAAGAACATACTGTCCCACAGTCACAGTCCCACTGTGTTCACAGTGTGGAACACAATGTGAAATCACCTTCACACTGTTAAATTTGAGCAGTTCAATAGTGTGCATCACATATTCACATAGTCGACCATGTGAACACGCTCTGAACAGTCACACTGTCGAGGTGTCCACAGTGTGAAAATATCTTCACACTGATAAATTTAAGCATTTTAACAGTGTGAATATGTTCACATATTACACTATATGAACACTCTGTGATAACACTATGCCAAAGCCAGCTATAGTCACTCCGGTACCATATCTTGCAAGGAAGGACCATACACTGAAATTTGCTGTGTCAAAATCGTCAATTGATTCCTACAAATGCTCCTTCTTCCCAAGGACAATCCGAATGTGGAACCACCTGCCTGGCGAAGTTGTATACAAAACAGGTCTACCAGCATTCAAAGAGGCGGTGCTTCCCATTATAAGACATCTGCAGCTTCCAACCGGATCTCTTGTTCTTTAAGATGTATCCAGGTTTTTACTTGCACATAGCACTCTCCTTTTATTGTAAAATAGAGATCTTCACTATGACATCAATCTTTCATGACATATTACAAAGTTCATTCCAGTTTAGCTTTTTGGAGCTGCAAGAGGAATTATCTCATCAATTGTCAAGACACTGTGTTCTTTTTAGCAGTGAGAGTTAAGATGATTTCACTGTGTATTTCGCACTGTATAAACTGTGTTTTTTAATTTGTTTACAAATTTTCAGCATTACTCCTATTTGTTTAAGATCAGTAAGCTCGATCTGCAATGAAAATAATAAGTCAGAAAAAATTGGAACCAGTGGGATTCGAACCTGCCATCTACTGCTTTCCGGGCAGCGACTTAACCACCAGGCTATTCTGGTTCACGGCCAAGCCACGATGAACTGGAATTCAAATACCCTCGATCCTCTTCTTTCTGACTCATTAGTATCCGAATGCCGTCCGCCGTGGACAATAGATAGTAAATGAAGAGGCTTTAATAGGAGGAAATTATAATTTGTTTACACATTTTCGGCAAATAAACAAATAGGAGTAATGCAGAAAATTTGTAAACAAATTATAAATTCCTCCTATTAAAGCCTCTTCATTTATTATGTGTTATTTTAGATAAATTAGAAGCAATGCTGTACTTTTGTTTAGTTATTCTATAATGGCAGAGTGGGTATTATAAAGGGTTGGCAATCTAATTTGGCATGGCTTTCTTACATTCCCGAAGTGACTTAACCACAAGGAGCACCCACGCACCATAGCTGCATATCTTAGGGCCGATGCTCATTGTAAGAAATTGTGGAAAAATTATCATACGATGCAAGGAAAAAATATAACTTGTTTTGTATGAAGAACAACCTATCCAAAACTATTTGCACTGGTGGAGTGTATGAGAGAAATTTAACATCAGAGGCTGATAACCATACGCACTTAAAATGTTGTGCAACATACTGTCCACTGTGTTGGGTAATGTGTGTTGGTAAAAAAGAAATATTTATATATTCAAGTCAATTATTATCCAATCGAGCAAATTTATGACCCAATTATTAGTTTTATTACCCAATGTGGACAGATTTTAACCAATAGTTATGTGGACAGTATGTTGCCAAGTGATGGTTAAAAATTACTTCATATTTCTTTGTCTTTTATACATGCATTCCATTCCATTAATTGATAGAAATAATAATGTTATGCAATTTTTAAATGCATACTTAAATGTGACTTTAAATACACCAATCAAGTCCAACTTCGAACTTTCAACATCAAATTGCAAATAGCTAGTATTTTATTGCATGACGTAATATTTTCAAACGCAGGTTATTTTTAAAAGAAATAGAATAAAGAATCTCATGCTGTGCCTCCGTAGGCTACACCTTACATCATTTATAGGCCTGATATCATGCGTTATATAAATCCATGGGCTATTTATACTTGGACGTGCTGTTTAATGAATGTAGCAAATTAATGAGATACAACGCCGGCATTATCAAAACCACACACTAATAAAACAAGATATAATTTGATATGTGCAGATTATATGTTTATATGCGCAGATTATCCTCAGGGACTTAGCATATCTCAAGGTGACTCCAGTGGGATAAACTGATGCATCTTGTAAAATCATGAAGGAGGAATACTAATGTAGACCTACTATTACAGAGTAAATCTTTATTCGTTATAAATCATATATACTGACAGAGAAATATACGCTAAATATTTGTCATAAATATTTGTGCCCTAATCATTGCAAAATTATTCCGTGGGGAGAGCTTGCGATGTAAATTAGATCTTTGTCAAAGTCAAAGCGAATGACTGCAATGAATGAATCCCGATTCCAGTGATACCATAGTCATATATACGCAAGTTGTATTGAACTTCTTTGCAAAACATATTTGCAATTAAATTGACATTACTAATAATAATTAATGATTCTTAAAGGTAAAAGAAAGTATTTGCAGCAAACAATTCTTTCATGAGAATACTGAGAATTCTGATGAAAACTAACACAATATATATATGTTGGACAGGGTGCTAATATTGTTTCGAAAATTAACCGACATATTATCGAATTCCGTGCTTATTTTCCTCATTTATCAGCAATTAAACATTTTTTTTTTTCAACAGCCATTTGCCACATATTTTTTTTGATCAAGACATACAAACACTTGGGTGGTCATTTCATTGGAATTTGTTCGAACTCATTTTGCGACCGTAACCACAACTGGCATTTATCTTTAATCTAATTATTGTATGTAAAAGATTCTTTTGTCAGAGTGACGTGTATCCATCTGCAGTGTTTTCCGCGATAACGTATACTTTTCTGAATTACTATTTATATAATATTACCGTGATATTACTGTATTCATGGCATTTTTACTGAGGCTTTACGTGGTATCGGGGGGGGGGGGGTGAGATAGTCATAAACACTGTAAAAAATATTGGGTAAAATTTTTACCAACACGAGGGTAATTATGTGTCCAACCAATTTGGGGCAGTATTTTATCCAATGCGGGAAGCGTATTGTCCAAAAAGGTTAAAAAATAAGCAGCAATTACTTTAGAATTGGCAAAAAAAAAAACACTTTGCATTATCCATGATTCAAACTAAAATCTTACATTTGGTGTGTAGGCTTTGCTTGCTAAAACTACTGCCTTGAGTTTTTATTATCGCGTTGTTCCCTTTGTTTCTTGTTTAAAAGGAAAATCACGAAAGCCAATTACAGTAATGTATTCTGTAAGTACAGATTACATTATGCATTCTAAAACGTCATGGGACGCCTGCAGCTTCTTGTTGGGTTTCTTATTATTTTTCATACCTGCCGTTTCTGCTTTTTCTGGAGTGGTAAATCTATTTAGAAATACATGTGATTTTTTCTTGGTTTTGTATCAGAATAAAAAAAAGCCCTGTAAATGTTCTTTTTGCAGAACTCCGTTAATTGTAACCCCTTTACAGAAAACATACTATGTGTTAATATATTTCCCTATACTACCATGGCTTGTTTGGTTGATTTAGTATTCACTTTTTCTGCACATACTGATTTCATTCGGATCGGGCGAAGCAAGTTGCTATCTCATTCTACGCCAGTATCAGTTGAATATTGATGGGGAAAAAGAGCTTAAGGAAGAATACCATACAGTTCAAATGGATAATAAAACAAAACATCCAACCAAGACTGAAAATAATAAAATTCCAACAGAAAGCAAGAACAGAGATGACCTCTGTTGTCAAGCAATCAAACAAACCGGAACTACTTTTGGAAACAAAGGACGCATTCTCTTTCTTTGCATGGTCCTATGAAGCGGGCAGCTGGGAAGAATGTTAAATCACATACACCATAGGCAGCATCCCCGGGAAATAATGTTGGTACGCTTAAAATAAGTTTGACCACATTTTGCTTCACCTTGGAGCGAAAAACTATTTTGTCCTTGTCATTTTTATTGTGGCCCACATAAGCTTCATTTTGATAATCTCGCGTATGCCACATTATGAATTATAATATCTCTATGCGCTTCTAAAGGACTTGGATATTATTAACCTGGCTGTAGCTTGGCAGCCGTAATTACTAACATTACAGCGCACACACGTTTCAAGGAATGAATTCCTACCAGGTACCCATTCACCTCACCTGGGTTGAGCGCAGCACAGTGTGGATCAATTTCTTGCTGAAGAAAATTACGCCTTGGCTGGAATTTGAACCCAAGACCCCATGTTTCAAGGTCCGGAGACTAATCCACTGGACCACAACGCTCCACAACACTTTTGCTTTGAAAACTTTTTTGTTGTTGCTTGTTATTTGTTTTGGTCAAAACCAGCACTCCCTGTTCAGAAATCGTTCACAAGCCCTGGCTTACTTCCAACAATAAAAAAAAAAACATGAATCAAATTTGTTTCTCAATTCTGCCCCTTCCTTCTAATCATGAAAATTGCCCGTATAATGGTTGTTGTTTTCCCGATGTTTTTCAAGTCAAGATTTCATCTAATATCTAATTAAAAGCTAATGACTTGATGCATAAATTTGATCAATGTCATCGGAAGAAACTACGGCGTGGAAATTAGGCATAATTGTCGCAGTGGGAATCTCGATTTTTATTTCTTTAGTTTCGTAATCTAAAAGGTTGCTGATCATGTCATATGGGAAATTGGAACGGAAAAAAACATTGTAAATACAAAGAGCACCGATTCGTGAACACAAAGGGTCAGCGTAAATTAATTGGATGCAAAGCTTGTTATCACTGCGGAGTTACCCCCAACGCGATGGTGGTAACTGGCATTATTATCTACTAAAGAAATGCTGTTCAGTGATTGGTCCACGCAGCGTCACGTGAGTTAATTCAGACATCGATAATAATTTGCCAATTGAGGAACATTGGCTATAGTGTGACGAAACTAGTGGTATGATATAAATAAATATCACCGCTGATGAAAGCGATGTGACGTGAACACACTTCAGAGGTGATCTGTAGGGGCTACCGTACGAAATGTAGTTGAAAGTCGATATGATTATATATTTGGACACCGTTATAGCCGAAAAATAGCTGATAAACTTTATTCCTATTTTTGATGTATTGTTTTGAAACCACTCTCTTAGAATGAAGCACCATCCTGCGAATGTCTTACATACTTTGCCCATGAACCGCTGCACAGTTCCCCATAGAAAGGTTTGTTAAGGACTTGCGGAATTACTTGACAAGCTTTGCCTATGAATATCTGCACAAATCAACATACAACAGTTTAGTCAATATTTTGCTGCACTCAACCCAGGTGGGTGTTTCATAAAGGTGTTCGTTCATTGGCTATACGATATAAATTATCCTTAAAACGTCTACGTAACCAATTTAGATCCTGTGAACACGTTCCTGTCGCTCGTAAAGTCGTTCCTAACTTAACGATTCGCCTTATGAAACGTTTACCAGGGACCAATATCACAAAGCATAGTAGTAATCGTAGAACATTCTTTTAACGATTGATTCAATTTGCTACGATGTACCATTGATTGTGAAAACCAAGCATACGATTAATCTCTAACCTTTATGTTACGTCTACAGGTTAGATAATTGGGTCCCTAACAGGAATTCACTCCTCGAAACTCAATGAACGTAACAGCTATCACCATGCCACGGTAGTCTTGCTGCATTATACAAGATTATACAACAATTGTACTCGGTTCACATCTTATGTAGATCTATACACATCTATCTACATGATAAATTTCACAATACAATGCACTTTTTTTTTCAAAAGATATAAAAACAAAGCAACGCACTTTCATTTTTCGCATTCTCCAGGTATAATGATAGCAGTCATATATTGATCATAGCTGTTTACTTTGGATATCAGAGAAATAACGACCACCACATTGTTTTAGTTAGGTAATTCTCTCTGGACTGCAATATTTTTAGTATTTTGGAATCGACAGTTGGACACTGTAAAACGTATTTTTCTATGATGTATATTTATTATCCAGCAAAATGAGTCACATCCCATCTCACCTCCCAGGAAAAGATAGTAAGGCATACTTCCTCAAAACTACTGAGAACAATACTTTTTATTTAAAGCACATGATTAAAAGTGAACGTTTTAGTTCCATCTATTGTATGACGGGGGCTTGAAGTATTTGCTACTTAGGATTCTACATTTAGCACATTCTCCTCTGAGGAAACGGCAATGGGAACGTTCTATCAACGCTTTCAGGCCGCATCGGAAATGACATTGTAGACATACGTAAATAGTATCCCCGGTGGGCACAACACGATTTCAAATGATGATGGCGGGCATTAAAGTGTTCTGATGTATCTTTATGACTACTTCTGCCCTGTTCACTTCGTCAGGCTGGAGAAAAGGCATTCGCGTATCCCCTATCAATCTTCCGTTGTTATTTCGTAATGAAGGTCCTAATTATCCTTGAGCCAATATTTCGTATATAAGATTTGCCTCCGCCGAGATGCTCCGAAATGACCCGATTCGTTATCGAATGGACGACCGTTGTGGGTAGGATGAAGAGAGAAAAGGAGGTGCGCAGGGAGAAAGGGTATTGGCTGATGACTTGGGGATTTGGTTTTTTTTCTCCCTCTCGTTTCGCTTCCCGCTGCCCACGCGGCTAAGTAAACTACGGCGAAAGATTTCTTGAGCGTGGTTCTTCGTTTTGGTTCGCTCAAGGGTAATTACTCGTGGCGAATGTCGGTCAAATCCATTGAGGATACCATGAAGACAAATCGAAGGTGGCTACGGGAGCGATATCCGCTAAGCGAGAAAGGGGGAGGGGCAACCGAATTAGCAGCTTTTCATTTATGCGGCTGGTAGATAAAACAGATAATCACTCTTAACTTTAAATTCAATCCAGGTTTAGCGACTGGACGGTACTGGCTCTTTTCCCCCAAGATTGGACGCTTGACTCTCCAAGATTTCCATGTTGATGGTTAAGTTAATTTCGTGACTTGGGTATTTGAAAAGGGGTAGTACATGGGAGTTAGGCTCTGGCGATGTGCATGTGAAAAGGAGAAATACTCCCCGCGACCACAGGGCGGGAGGGAGTACACCTGTTGCTTGAGGATCCGTTACTTTATCTTCAGTGCTGGACGCTGGCAGAGAGCGCAACTTATTATTGTTATATCTTTAAAGTTTTTCTCCTCGAGATAGCAACGCCAAGATCATCGCCCCTGATTCGAAAAGGAGCAACAAAATAATAGATGTTCGCGATGATTGGAGTTTTCATATCCAGTAGCCAGTTGGCGTTACTTTTTATCATCATTTCTGGTGAGTGATATCACTTTATGATTTTGTTTTTATATATTTTTTTCATTTCGCGTCTTGAGCATGTGCGCTATAGAAATCCCCTATATTTTAATTATCAATATAATTATGATTATCATTATTATTATCAATAGAATTATTATAATGATGATTATTATCATTATTAGTATTATCAGTATTATTATTTATTATTATCTTTTTATTTCATTAATACTGTCATTATAATTAATTCAAATTATCTTTCATTTGGTCTACCAAATTCCAAATTTAACAGATTTTTCTGTTATGGATTTTTGTTATCTTAGGTTCAATAAAGATCCTTTTTCTTCTTTCTTCGACTATTGTGGAAAATATAATGTTGCTTTTATGACATTCAAAAGAAACTTTTGCTTCCAATACGCATATCTGACCTTTCCTTACTCCTCTTTTTATTTGTCTATCCAACGGTGTTATGGTAGAAAAGTAGTAGCAAGTAGTTGCATTACAATTAGTTTATGAGCCGTGATCCTTAGAATATGTGTGTTTATCTGGGTACTATTACTACCTGAAATGATATAGAAATAATTCGAAATTGATATTATTTTTATGATATTGATATCTCTTATAATTATAACGAAATGAATTTCATGATAAGAATGGTTTAAATAATTAGTATCTGTAATATCGTAATCATTTTTAATTGTTATCATCATTATTAATATCATTTTATTATTATTTTCATCATCCTCATCATCATCGTCATTATGCTCATTATTGTAATTGTATTGTTTTTTGACGATGATTATGGAAACAATAATAACAATAGCAGTACTCAGTATTAGAAGCAGGATAATTTTCTTGATTGCACATGCCTTTCAAAATGTTTTGCCATGTTTACTTCCTTCATATTGATGATGAAACTCTTTGAAAAATATCTATAATTGAAAATAGTGTTTATAACTAGAACGGTCGCGACTCCAGTATGTGCGCACACCCGCACGTTCGCCTATTTTACCCTGACACACACATCTTTGCGTGCGTATACACACGAAATTCACACACAATACACCCTCTCATAGACACGTAATAGTATTTAATTGGAACTTGAAAGCAATTTACATAAAAAATATATATATTTATTTGTTAGTTCTGGGATGGGTATAAAGCCACATTACTAAAAGTTACGAATAAGAAAACAAAAGTAAACTGATGAATAGACTGATTACAACTAAGATAAAAATTAAGAACTAAACAAAAGAGGTGAAGTGGTGTAAACTATGAATAAGATGAAAGTGACAAGCTAAACAATATTAATTGATTGAATGCATGAATAACGAAGCGAACTAAGAGAGAAATCAGTGAATAAATAACACGATAAGGGCCATGCATAGACTTCAGATTGATTACTTCTCTCTTGGCAATGGAAAATGGTAATATGCGATTCCCGGAAGGGAGCATAACATAGATAATATGTGCTTAAAATATCACCGTCATCCATCGGGCCATGCTAATGATCGTTTTCAAAATGTTAACTACTTCTTTCATCAGAATCTTCCTTTTTATGTATGGAGTCATTCTCATGTCACATCAACGAAACCGGCTGCAAGCCTACCGATGGTATATCATTGGAAATAACGTAATAGCTTTGATCGGTCTGGAATCGGTTTCGTGGGTGTAACTGTTCTTATTATTCTGTGGGAAAAAATCAATCTAATTATTATTGGTAGGAAGAAAGGGATGGGAAAGTAGAACCGTTAGTCGTCAAATGGCTCTTCATCAATAATCATGAATGCCCATAATAATTATTTTCCTTCAGATTTATCTTAAAAACAACAAAGCAGAACATAGTCAATAACAATAGTTGTTTCTTATTAGCCCTCTACAACCCCCTGCAAAGGTCACTTGCTTGAAATAGAACAGTGGTTACCCCGACTCCGGTCGGCAAGATACTATATTTAGGTCAAATCCTTAAATCAGATTTTAATTACGTTTTCCATTGGTTTTGTTCTTATATTTTCTTGTCGCTATATACATTAAAATATGTAATCAAGAATATATGATATCGTTGTGTATTGAGACAAATGAGAATCATGAATAATTATGAAATCAGTGCCCGAATTAAATCCCAAGTAATCTCAGTATTTTAACGTTAACTGCTATATACAAACAACTTTATCTTTGGGTCTTTTTTTACAATGAAATTGTAAGGAGGCATATAATTCAAGGATTAACTACACAGATTGAAAGGCATATATATTGAAATTATTTATATGAATGGATTTCAGTTGTAGTTTATGCTCTGTTTCTCAGGATGGTAACAGAGAGGCTACAACGGAAATTGGGTGCTTATTTTGAAGATAAATAGACTGAAAAAGACACGGATAAAAAGAAAGAGATAATGGGGTTGGGTGGGGATCTGATTATAATACAATTTATATTTTTTGTTTCGAACACGTACTTATTCGTTTCTCGGATTTTTCTCCCCACATCTTCTCCAAAACAAAACCAGGGATACGCTTGCTCTCTTTTTGACTTTTTATCCGGATTCTTCGGAGGAGCGCAACTGTCCTCCTTCGTGTATTTGGCGCCTGTTTATTTAGAGCCAGTATGATCCTTTTCCAAGACCTAAACAAATACATGCGGGTTCAAACGGAAGCTCCGAGATCACGACCGGCGTCCCGGCATTGTGGCGGATAAATGTCAGCCGGCGGTCGCAAGGACTAATTTTAGAAAATGCAATATTGATAAACGAATGGTAATAATACAATGCCCTACAATCTAAAGGAATTTATTACATTACTTGACAATGCTCTTGCTCGCATCTGTTATGAGAGGGCCACTGGAGAGCAATGTTATTGCCTTCCCTATTAGTAAACTATATCCTGTGTTATTGAAAGATCCTGACTTTCAGTCAAATAGACCCTGAGAGCGGGACTGAAGGGAATAGTATTCACTATTACACGGCAAAGGAGTCGATGGACGCAACTAATCAATGCATTGAAGGGAAGATAAATATAGGATATACCATACGGAAGAATAAGGATATGCAAAATCTCAGAAGGGGTGTCCAGAGGCTATCGGTTTCAGACTCGTCTGTGTTTGCTTGCATTACTCGATAATCAAGAGTTACATACATGTAGAAATAATGACACCTTCCTTTCTACTTTCGAAAGGAAAATGGCGGGATTACGTTTTAATCTATATCATGATTATTGCGTGCCCTTTGTAGAAACAATATTATCCCGTAGGCAATATCGATTGAAGGTAAAGATAGATCTTGCAAAGATATGAATGTAGAATAACTGCCCTAAGCTCTGTGACGTCACAACACAGTATTAAGTTAGTAAACCGACAGAAGGCTCTTTTTTTTGCATGAATCCAAATTGGTTGAATTCTGGAATGTCATTCTATTCTTATACATGTAACTTATATACATGTTCGTTGGAAAATAATTATATTTCTCCCGCACGCATCGTCCCATAGTGTGTTCACATTGTTGAACAACAGTGTGAGATTGTCACCACACTGTTAGATTTTAACGTGTGAACAGTGCGAATCACTTTTATCCCATATAATCCAGAATGTGAGCACATATTCGTACTTACACCATAGCGGTGTCCACAGTAAGAATAATTTCCACACTGTTAAATTTTTATTAGTATGAATTACATTTTGTCATAGTTCACTATGTAAACACGCTGTGAACACTGTATAGGTATACACAGTGTGTACATTCTCACACACTGTTTAACTCTATCATTTTACCAGCGCAAATCATGTTTACATAGTCCGCTACGTGAACACACTGTGAACATACACTATAGAAGTGCACATGATGTGTATATTGTCTCCACAGTCTGACAGTGTTGAATTTTAGCATTTTAACAGCGTGAATGAATTTTTGGGTCTACCTACAGACAAAGTATAGATATATGGACTGCTTTGAGAGGCATGGTTGTTTCTAGAGGCTCAAGGGGACCGCAACGCGACTATGCCCGAGGGCTTTGGCCGAGGGCATGGTCTGGCCGATGCGGTACCCGCGAGCCGAAAGAAACAACCGGGTCTCGAATATAAAAGCAGTCCATATATATTTTATGAACCGAATTAAACATTAGATCTAGATCTTAAACAAGGTTAGGCCTGAAAGCCCTAGGCCCGAGGCTAACGTTAGGCCCTAACTTAGCCCTGCCCTTGACGTTAGGTTTCGAAGTCGAATATCAAAGCAGTCCATACCAATTAGATCTACTAGTACTAGGCCTAGATATTTTTAGGAACCAAATTAGGGTCTGAACTACTCTTAAGTCTCTAGATACGTTAACAATAACAGTCTTAAATCTCCATTAAAGTCTAGATCTAAATTAGATCTCGGCTACGTCAGATCTAAGATTAAACGGAACATTAGGCCTAGGTCTAGTTAGATCTAGCCTAACTTAGATCTTGAGTCTACTCTTAACTCCTAAGCTAACGACAAAAACGTTAGATCTTACGACAAAATTACCGTACCAAACGCTGTCGTTTGTCATACCTAACGAGTAGTCTAGACTCTAACGTTACTTTATTATAAATCTTACTTTAGAAAGTGCAGTGACTGTCCTATCTTTTTACCCGACTCACCTTTTGCGAGCATGCATTTGAACGAACAACTGCAACAACACTTGATGATTGATACATCCGTTATGTCCTTAATAAGTTAGTCTTCTTTTCAATAATGCCATATATTTTAACAAGAATTAACAAGCAAAAGTCAAAGATCGGCATCGTTCCATCGATATGTCTTATCCGTTGCGCGCACTTGCGCAATAAGCGCGTAAATGCGCGAATTGTCAAAAAAAAATCGATCAAATCGCGCGGATATTTATGGTATCCGCAATCACCGCAGAAAGTAACATTTTGCATGCAATCAAATGGGGATCTCAGCCAAATTTTGCTATGCCCGTCGTTAAGGGGCGGGTCAGGGGGCAACGGGCAGAAATCTTGTTAACTATGCCCGTTGCCCTTGGTTACCACCTTCGTTTGTTGTTTTGCAGGCATGGTCGTTTACATGACCTCAGTTTTGACCAATCAGAGGAACGGATTATTCGACTTTCTTAAAGAGAGGTTTATAATTAAGCGTATGAACACACTGTCAATACTCATACTGTGCAGGTGTCCACAGTCTTGAAAAGTCTCCACATTGCTATACATTTGAGCGTATTAAACAGTGTGAATCGCATCTCCCACAGTCTACTAAGAGAACACAATGTGAACAATCAATATGTATAGGTGTCCACAGTCTCCACACTGTGAATTTGACAGTGTGAATCACATTTTCCCCAGGGTACACTGTGTTAGCACAATGCGAATAATCACACCGTAGTGGTTTCCACAGTGTGGAACCGTCACAATGACATCTCTATACTATCCAATATACGAACAAATTGGGGACATGATGTCGAGTCCAACACTGCGTATTTCAGCACACTTGGTTGAATGACTTACATGTATATTACTTTCCTTTGATGATAGAATGGTTCAGATCCAGTATAAGCAATTTAAATTTGTAAGCCCTCTGCTGAATATTTATGAACAGATTCGATTATCTTCGTAATCTGTAATCGGATAGTTTTAAGAATCTAATTTTTTGAAGTGATTTGCGATGTCATTTTGTTAAAACTATGATACACCATCTTCCCTTACTCGAAAGGAAATATGAATATTAAATTTGCTTCTTCATGCACATCTTATGCCCAGTAATGAAAAAAAAACCAACATCTTTAACCGTGAAGCATTTCGCCCTACGAATAGTCCGTGATTTTCACTAGATATTTGTTATAAGCTACTGGAATCCTTGGATCTGATTGGTTGTGTGCGTATTGTTTGTGAAAATCACTGGCTATTTGTTTCATAGAATGCTTCCCAGATCTTCGTGATTCAGTTTGATGTTTGTTTAGCTTGGTATCTTGTTTCACTTAATGTCAGTATGTGAAGGAAGGTTTCTTCAATGATTTCTTTATAAAATGAAAACAGGTACTGGTTTGCGTATGAGCATGGTTATACAAAACAAAGGTATACAAAAGAGAAACCATTGTAAAACGTGTCTTATTTGCGCAAACTGCACTGTGAGCTGGGAGTAGGCAGACAATGAGTATCCTGTCACAAAATCTAAAACGTGCAAGCGAGCTAAGCGGGTGACGATAAAACTGTTACATTCTATAAAAATGTATCGTTCGTCCCCATGGCTATATTTTGTGACTGAAAAGTCTATAAATGCCAAATGATAACACCCATTCTGCCTTAGATTCGCGCATTTACAATATTCCAAGAATCCAAGATTCTAAGGATTAAGCGTAGTTATCACTAAAACAAGATTGAACTAAAAATCGTTATCACTGGCTTTTCAAATAGTCTTTTATCTTTGTACAGGCGGTGTTCAGTTGAACTAATCAGAATTCTTTCCATCTCTCGTTCCTTACATTTATGTCTGTAAAGATAGTATGATTTTACCAGCTTTATAGCGCTTGTCAATTATTGTAATCAAATTTCGATTAGCGCTCTAAAATAACGCAGTGCAATAATCGTTACTTTTACAGAGAAGTTATTAGGAGCTGGTTCGTTTTAACGGAGTTAATACCTGTAAGATCCACGTCCCCCTCCAGTACAACATGATTACACTTTTTTATTCAAGTAACCTACACTGTTTATCCTTGAAATAAAAGTTCATGCAGCAGACTCTCGAGAACACCAGTAATCTTACCGTAATATCATGTAAAATTACAGGAAATTAGCATTTGGTGTATGGAACCTTACAAATTTCCTTAAATAAAACACCCTTTTCCCCTTTTTAAACAGACCTGTTCTGTTGAATGAATTTACAGAATGATTCTGTTATTGCTTTCTGCAAATTTTTTTTTCTGTAAATCAGGGTTTTTTTAAACAGTGTACGCCATAGCTAGGATTCGAAGCCACGACCTCCGACTGAAAGGCGAGAGTCAGAACCACTGAACTGCGACGATCTTACCCAACTCTTTCTGCTTCGTGAATTTCTTCTCTATCGCGCGTTCCCATTTTGGCGTATGACGAGAACAAAACTGACTCACGACCAAACGACCATTGGTATGAAACTGAGTCATGTTTCTTAGAGCAAGTTTTGTAATCATCCTTTTAAAAAAATCCTCCATATATCAAGTTTGGTCATAATCCTTTATAGAATGATGTATTTCGACAGTGCGTGGGAGGGTTAATTCTTTGCTTCAGTCTTTTGACCCATCCACGGATCGCAGGACGTCCCTATCAAACCTCGCAAACACTGAGTTTATTTACACATCAAACGGTTGAGAAATCATCCCACTATTCCAATCACTTTGACCCCTCCCCCAGTGTCCTTTTGCTCAAAGAACGAGGTTTCGAAAAGTTGTCCTTTGTACCATGTAGAGTTTATTTTTTCTTCATTGCAAAAATTGTTCCTCCATTCTGTTTGTAGTATAATTTGTAAAGATATATAAATTGCATAATAATAATAATACATATGATTTATAAAGCGTCTTTTCCATTTTGATTAAATGCTCAAGGCGCTTAGAAGAGAGCAAAACATAAAAGTAAAGATAACTAAGAGAAGTACAAAGAGGGTAAATTACAAATGAGGAAAAATGTATGTCTTCAAACCTAGTACCTGCTGGTGAACAAATGCAATTTTAGGTTGCCCTTAAAGGATGTTGCAGAGTTTGAGTTCATAGTAATGATTTTTCATTGGCGACCACGTGGCGGTAAGGAATTCTAAACCTAGAATTTTATTTTTTTATCAAGTGAGACAAACAATTACAACATAAAACACAACAAAGCAATTACATTTATTGGCAATTTGATCCTCGACTGACGCAAAGATGTAGGGATAAAATAGTATTTTTTGTGTAATTTGCACAAGATTAGTAATGAGATCAACATGGATTTGTCGGGCCTTTTCATCAAAATAAGGAGCAATAGTTAACACTGTCCTTATTCAGGAAAGATTCAGTGCCTTGTGGGAGGGGGGGGGGGTGAAACCGCCCAAAGGCTCCAGTTTTAATTTCCTGTTAGAAAGTCACGGTAAATAACATGTCTTTTAATTTGTAGAAATTAATAGCGTTTATATTGAATTAATCGAGCGACAAGTGCGAATATGCCCACCGAAATGAGTTACAAAACGAATACCCCATCATTCTTACACACCCCCTAGTTGCCAATTTGAACGTTGACTTGAAACCGCTTGGTAAAACTTGAAAATAATCCTTTATGCTTTACTTTACTTGTTGAAAAATGAAAACTTTAAGAAATAAAGTAAGTCAAATTTCAACGACGAAACTCAAACTAAAACAACCAGGGAGCGTCCGTGAACATCCACTCATTTTGTTTTAATACCAAGACAGTATTGAATGAAAACTTTCATTATTGGTATCCTCCGATATGAATAATTTATGAATCGGATATTGCCTGCCAGTCTGCCTAGCGCGAGGTCACGCATAGCCCTCTTTGAGACCATGGAGTACCCCCTTCTGCTTCTTCATCCTTCCTAAATGTGGATGAACATGATGAAAGCGTCTTGGCGTAGTGGCCCTTAGCACGCATCTCCTGGGATTATCCTTATTCACATCCATACTGAGGCTGCTTTGTTTGCTTGTTAGAGGAAGGAAGTTGAATTAATATGCGAGTCAGTGTCCTCACTGGAATTCTTTGAAGATCTTAACTTCCTCGATTGGTGACACCATGGTCAAGTTCTTATCCTTGCCGGACAACAAGAGAAGTAAACAAGTGTGGGTGGTGGGAAAGACTCTAAAGTGTGATTTTTAAGATAATTTTTGCGACTTCTGCCCGGAATCAAGTTCGCAAGTTGAATTACAAAAGGCATCAATTGTCAATGTGGGCGCGCCATATTGGAAAACGAAACCGCTCTGATCTTTACCCAAAATAATGTTGTTTTTTTTTAAATAAAAGTAAAGGAGTAGGAAGAAGCTATAAGAGCCAGACCTGAATTTATTGATGGGTAATCGTTCTGATCATCTCCCAAAGTAATACATTATGATTTAGATTAAACATAAATAGCAAGATGGTATAAAAAGGGGCAAACGTGATTTCATTGATGAGTAAATATTGAATGCAAAAGCCTTCGCATATCCTAATTTTGTTCGAATATGGTTTATGTTTCCAGGTTTAATAACAAGGATTCTCTCATTACAAGCCTTCCAGATAAGAGAATTAGACGACAGACGATTAGAAAAGGTAAGATTTCATTTTTCGTCGCCACAGCGCCATCATCTTTGCACTCTAAAAACACTGAGTAAATTTTTACCCAATATTGGGTATATAGGGAACAGGCATGTTTGCAGTGTATCTTTAACCCCATTTTGGGCAATTTCAACGCAACATTGCATAAGATTGAAAAATATCGGGTATCTTCTTACCAAACTAACGTGCATGTTCCTTTTTACCCAAAATTGGGTGAACCTTTTTAAGAGTGTGTAATCGACATGATAAGCACCACCATCATTACCATCCACTTCATTCACACCACACCATCACCAGCATAATTACCATCATTATTAAGGGGGAATCCAACCCTAATAAACACTTGTTTTTAGAGGATAAAGAAAGATCAGACAAGTTGAGGGTGAAAGTTTGAACAATATCGGACAAACAATATATGATTTCATAGTTAAAGGCAGGGACTACTCTTTCATATACTCTAATACATAAAACATGTAAAATGGCTGAAATGTCAATTTTTTCAAGTTTTACTTCAACTTATAGTTTTCTTTCATAAGGGCATAAAACAAAATACTGCCTGGGTTATATGTAAATTACTGCCCCAGGGGAATTAGTTCTTAGGAAAAAACCACAAATCCCTGATAATTAAGTACATGGCCTATGGGAAAGTTATCCTTTGCCTCTTGTCATAGTTTACTCACCCAGTTGCCAATTTAGAATCTACATAGTCGTAGGGATCTTTATTTTAAAGCAGCCATATCTTTCTTATTTCTTGTCCGATTTCTTTCAATTTTTCATAATTATGTTTTATTTATTTTTATCCTTTCCAACACCACATTTTAGGGCCAAGTCTGGTTTCCCCTTTAAAAGCCTCTGATGAAAAAAAAACACGATGTTCCATAGTGATGAACCATCGATGACGTTTTGACCTTTAAATGCATATGTATCTGTATAATTATAATAGCCAGGGGATTTATCTTTGACATACATTATACATATGGGTAGAGTTTCTCTAACTGATTTATGAGTTGCTGATCTTTCATATCACCGTAAATAAATCTTAAATCACAGAAAAATGTCTTTAAATAAATATTATTGAAGATAAAAGTAATGGTGAATACCCAATAGAACGGATGCAAATTTTGTTGAGTCTTTGCATGGCAGTTCTAGGCTGATTTAAGAGTGATATAGATGAATATTTCTTATAATAATAGCAGGGCCCTCTGAGAGAACAATTCTTAGAACTAAAGTGGCTTCCCTGGGTAAATATACATATGTTATTATTATAATTATTGTTATTATTATTATTATCAATATGAGTTAAACCCAGTTCGCTATTTTGAGCATTTAGAGTAAAGTAGAGTAAATAATCAAGGACTTAGTTCGGATCATAGCAAGTTCGTCCGTAGATAAAAATAGGGCATTAAGGGCATTTGACTGAAAACTTTATATAAAAAAATACGCATAGAAATGTCATCGGTATTGTTTTTCACTGATTGATTATATCGTAGGATATAAAGTAGCCTAATATATGAAGAAAGTTGGATGAGAAAGATACCGCCAGATGCTATCAAACTTTTGCGCAGTGACGTTTAAAACTTTATCCTTTGAACATAATTTTACTTACATTGTACGTAACAAACATATCTTTCTCAGTTTTTTTTTCTTCTCAATGTTGGATAAATTGTTCATCAGCACCTTCACGGAGTGTCCATGCATTATTCGAGGGAATCACTATCCCTTGATCCCTGTTCCTACGAGAACCAGGTACTAGGTGGTCCATACCTAAAGCGTATGGCAATTACGAAATTCAGTAGTACACTGTTAATAGAAGTGATGTGGATAAGCATCAAGTTCATGGGTACCAATCGCAGGCAAGCCCATCCGCCCCCTCATCCCCTGGCAATCGTAAATCTTCTATGTTACCCCTCTCTCTCTACCTTGATGTAATGTATCTAGAAAGCAAGGAAATGGGAACAACATTAGATGATCCATGTCCTTGCTTTGGACATGAACACTCTTAGAAAAAGGGTGTTCTTGGAGGGTCCAATGCCTGTCCCGTATATGGAACATTCAGAGGTTCCCTAAACATGCGAAAAGGTTTTACTTACGTTAAACAGCGATTTTCGGACCGTTTTAGGTTCTTTATAAATCCATTAAAGGTTCTTGTGCTCGTAAAGAACCTCATAATACAACCCCTTTGCCCGACGGTTCCAAATACGGGACAAAAGGGTTGCAATTCGTACTTTATTCTAAGAGTGAGCAATGACCTTGTTGATGTTTCTTTTAATGCTATTCTATATTTCCAGCTTGATTTCTAATCATATTCTTTTGTACGTTTTCAGAATAGAAATCGATACACAGGTGAGATCGGCCCCCCTCCTTTTATGGCCCGGCCCCCGCCTGGTTACTCCGTCTATGATCTCATTCAAATTGCTGAAAATGAACGCGTTGCCTTCTCACCTTACCCGACAAACTTCAAGCCAAAAGTACCTCTTCTACCCCCACCCAAAAGGTCGCCCGCAGACTATTTAAAGGAAAACAGAGCGGTAAGTATCCCGAACTGCCCTACTGCAAGTCAGGACCACAGTGTCCCTCAGTGTGATTCATAGTGTGTTTACAGAGTGTGTTCACAGTATAGAGAACAATAGGTAATCATACTTTCACTGTTGAATTTGATGGTCTTCGCAGTCATGATCATATTGTCACATAGATTATATGTACACTCTGCGAACACTCACACTGTCGACCTGTCCACAGTGTTAAACTTTCAACACACTAATTGAAGCAATTTAACAGTCTGTGTAACATAGTATTGACATAATCTTCTTTACATAGTCCAATGATGGGAACAGAACACACACACAACACACAAAGGCAGAGACTAAAACTTAAACAGAATTCAAGTTGTGTACATTTTTATATTTCACCTACTGTGACCCAACTCTGAAACTTTCCCAAAGACAAATAGCCATCCTGCACACCAGATGCGTTAGCAAAATACTTTTTTTAGTCAAATACTACATAATTTATTAAAAAATTATGCTTTCTATATGCGAACATAACAAGATACTTTATGTCCCCACTATGCGATATGACTTCTTAGAATTCGATCTGTTACCTTATCTCACAATGTAGACTTATCAAGTAATTGATACATTGATGCATTTTTGCAAAATAATCCAGGATATTACAAAATGAAGAAACTCCTCTCAGAATGTACCAAAGACGTGAATGACAAATTATGGAATCTCGTCAAGTGGAGTTTTTCGTTCCAAAGTTTCCGTGACAAAAAAAAGTCAATCAGTAAATGGGGTGATGGTTCCTTCTCCAGTCTTTTTTAGGTTAATGCACTGCGAAAACTCTGGTGTTGATTTAACACCAGCCCGGAATCTATATATGTCCACACCAGAGAAGTGTTAAACAACACCAGTGTCGTTTTTGTCTTACACCAGATAGGTGTTTATACAACACCAATTAGTATTAAAACAGCATCGGTTTGATTCCAAACTGATGTTGTTTCAATACTTCTCTGGTGTGGACATTATATAGATTCCGGGCTGGTGTTAAATCAACACCGGAGTTTTTCCAGTGTGGTAAGGATTACATCACACACATTAGTCTGGTCTGTTAGCGGATTTATGTGGACACGGTGGACAAAAGCATGATTTTTTCTCCAGACCTTTGTTTATGTATAAGAATTAAAAATGGGGTATGCTCCAAAAAATCTGGCTGCAGAAACAGAGAAAAAATGGGTGAAAATGTCAGAATTTATGAGTTTAGATTGGTCTGATATATAGACTAGCGCCAGTGCAAAACTGAATAGCAGTGCATTATTTTGCATTGGTTTAGTTCTTGAATTCAGACCCGTTTTGAACAGATGTTCTGTTTGTCCTCACATCTCAATGCACCAAATATCTGAATGCAGATGCTAAACAAGCCGAAGGGTGGCGGTGGAGGGGGTTGCATGTTGGTGTGTATGTACATATTTTGGTCTTGGGGTAAAGATGTGCAAAACACGTTTTTTTGTATGTGTTGGAATTGGTGTTGCCATGGTAACAGTGTATTATGGCAAAAATAAGGTAAAAATCTTGCAGTTAGAACTACTTCCTCTGTTTTCATCCGATTCTCATGAAATTTGGCACACACATTGGTCTTGAGGTGAAGATGTCTTAGACACATTTTTGTGTGTCTTTCAGAAATCTCGTTGCCATGGTAACAACATATTATATGGTAAAAATTGGGAAAAAACTTACAATTCAAACTGCTCCATCAGTTTTCAATCAATTCACATGAAATTCGGCACACACATTGGTATTGAAGTAAAGATGTACAAGGCACTTTTTGTGTGCGTTTCAGAAATTGTGTTGCCATGGTAACAACATATTATATGGCAAGATTTAGGTAAAAACCTTGTAATTTGAACTACTTCATCAGTTTTGAACCAATTCTCATGAAATTTGGCTCACATATTTGCCTTGGGGTAAAGATGACTGTGCAAGAACCATTTTTTTGTGCATTTGTCAGAGAGTGCATTGCCATGGTAACCACATATGATAGCCAGAAATGCAGGAAAACTCATTGTGGATCAAACTACTTCCCCTGATTTTAGTCAGTGCTCATAAATGTTGGAAGAAATATTCATCTTGGGGTAAAGATTCATATTCAGTGTTAAAGGGGAATCCAGCCTTTTATGGTCATAAAATATTGTGTGGAAAAGGAGAAAAATATGAATGGTGAAAGTTTGAAAGAAATCGGACAAGCAAAATTTATGGTTGCTTTAAATTTAAGATCCCTAAGACTACTAGTATGTAGATTTCAAATTGGCAACTGGGTAAGTAAATTATGACAAGGGGCGAGGCCGCAAGGACAACTTTCCCATAGGCCTTGTACTTAATTATCAGGATTTTTGGTTCTCTCCTAAATCCCTATTCCATTGGGGCCGTAATATGAACCTGGTAGTGTATTGTTTTATGTCCTCATGAAAGAATGATATAATTTGTAAAACTTTTGAAAAAGACATTTTAGCCAATTAATTATTCCAGTACATGGAAGAGTAGTCCTTGCCTTACATCACTATGACATCACATATGTAGCCAATTTGAAGTCTTCATGGGTATAGTGATTACCAATGTTTACAACTTTTATATATTCACAACTTTCTAATGGTTTGTCCGATATTGTTCAAAATTTGACCTATAAACCTGTCTGATTTTTCCTCTAAAAACAAGTGTTTATTTGGGTTGGATTCCCCTTTAATGTCATGTAATAGCGCAGGGTATTAATCACTTTAAATAATATAGGTTCTTTTTTTTGGGGGGGGGCAGAGGAGGTAATTAAAAACTGACAACATAAAAGTATAGAAGGTTAAAGGCCATGACCGTTAGGAACTTAAACACTCTTATTAAAAAAAGCACCCCTTCAATTTTTTTTTTTTTTTGGGGGGGGGGGGGCTTTAGAAAATTGCCACATAAAGAGTAAAAGGAAATTATTACGGCTAGGAACTTAACCCCCCCCCCAAAAAAAAAAGGGGGACAAAAATCCTTTACACTACAGCGTATTAATTTAAAGCCTAAAACATTCTGCTTTGATAGAAGCTCGTTTCCGGTGCCCAATCATTAATCAATGTTTTATTTTGCTTCTACTCAGTTTTTGTTCATTTCAGTTCCTACTCTGACTTTCTTACATCACTTTTTGCACTTTTGATCTTTCCATACCTTCTTGTTTTGTTTCCTCTCTCCCCCTCTTTGTCTCCTTCTCTAAGTACATTTTTCTTTGCTATTTTAATTCATTATTATCTAGCAACAATTATTCCATTTTGAATGCTTACACCTACACCGAAATATAATACCATGACATTCATTTTTTTCATAATCTTTTAAACTCTATTTTGGCTACACTCTGTCCTGAATAATACTATTAGCAATATCTAATGTCTAGTTTAAAGAATTGAAGAAATGACTGTCATGATATTATATTTTGGTAAAGGTGCATCAAATTCATATTAACAAGGTTGCAGCATTCAGAATGGAATAACTGTTGCTTGAAAAAATGGATTTAGTTATTTTCTGAAAATCCTCTGTGAAAATTTTAGTTTATCACTGAGTTTTCCCATTCCTGCAGTTACCACCATCTGAAAGGGATATGACTAGAATATGATTATATGTAGAGAAATAAAAGTCATCATTAAATCTTTGCTCAATGAGCAGTGAATAATTTTGTCTTTACTCCAATGGAAAATTATTTGCATTTTTTTTTATGACAGTCAGAGTTTGCATCCGACAATTTTGCTTCTGAAACATAATATTCATTTTTTGACAATGGGAGATGTACATGTAGGATGTATAAAGCAGGGGCTGTCACAGAAATATACTGAAAAAATGAAATGAAAGGAAATAGAAGGCTAAAATCTATTGCGCACATATGTATATTTTTGATATGGTTTGTTATTGAGTCATGGATTTGCAAGTGAATTTCTAAAACAAGTGCAGAGATTTTTGTATATATTTATATTTCTATAATTAGTTGCATGATTAAAGGTACACTTTAAAATATGTCAGAAAATATATACTTGGAGAGAGAGGAAACAGAAGGAGATGATGGTATGGTGAAGCTCAAAATCAACAGTGATGTGATAAAGTTAAAAAGAAAGAGTAGGAACGGAATATGAATAAAAGACTGAGTAGGAGAATATAAATAAACAATGATTAATTGGGTACGTAAAAAATTTTTATCAAATCAGAATGCATTAAACTTCAAATGAATGGTCTGAAGTGCAAAGGACTCTTCTTGCCTTTTAAGGTGGGGGGGGGGGGCATTTTTCTGCTCAAAAAATATATCTGCTCCCTATTTTTTTTTTTTTGGGGGGGGGGTTAAGTTCCTAGTCAAAATCCTTTTACTTTTACGAGGTCATTTTCTAAAGACCCCCCCAAAAAGGAGTAATATCTCGCTTTAATAATGCAAAGACCCCTGAGGGGCAAAGGCGTAGACTGGTTTGAGCATGGGGAGGTAGAACTAAAAGTGGTATGGGGAGGGGTGCACATCTTGGGGAGGTGGAACTAAGGTTTGGAAAATCAGCTGTTGAAAGTAGAAGGGGTACACATTTTCCTTTTGCTTGCCAGTGTTGGAACTCCTCTGCCTCAGCGGAAGGTTTCACATTCACCCAGTGTACCCCCAGCCTATGCCATTGAGGGGATGCTTATTTTAAGAGTGTTTATCATTTTTATGTTCCTAATGGCCACCGCCTTTAACCTTCTTTATTTTGATGTCAGATTTTAAGGACCAATCCCGCCCCTCCCCCCAAAACCTAGAAATATTACTGAAGGTGATTCATACCCCCACACTCTGGCGTGAACATTTTAATGCAGAAAAGACATTTAGAATTTAATATGAATCTTTACCCCAAGATGAATATTTCTTCCAACTTTTATGAGCACTGACTAAAATCAGGGGAAGTAATTTGATCCACAATGAGTTTTCCTGCATTTCTGGCTATCATATGTGGTTACCATGGCAATGCACTCTCTGACAAATGCACAAAAAAATGGTTCTTGCACAAAATGCACAGTCATCTTTACCCCAAGGCAAATATGTGAGCCAAATTTCATGAGAATTGGTTCAAAACTGATGAAGTAGTTCAAATTACAAGGTTTTTACCTAAATCTTGCCATATAATATGTTGTTACCATGGCAACACAATTTCTGAAACGCACACAAAAAGTGCCTTGTACATCTTTACTTCAATACCAATGTGTGTGCCGAATTTCATGTGAATTGATTGAAAACTGATGGAGCAGTTTGAATTGTAAGTTTTTTCCCAATTTTTACCATATAATATGTTGTTACCATGGCAACGAGATTTCTGAAAGACACACAAAAATGTGTCTAAGACATCTTCACCTCAAGACCAATGTGTGTGCCAAATTTCATGAGAATCGGATGAAAACAGAGGAAGTAGTTCTAACTGCAAGATTTTTACCTTATTTTTGCCATAATACACTGTTACCATGGCAACACCAATTCCAACACATACAAAAAAACGTGTTTTGCACATCTTTACCCCAAGACCAAAATATGTACATACACACCAACATGCAACCCCCTCCACCGCCACCCTTCGGCTTGTTTAGCATCTGCATTCAGATATTTGGTGCATTGAGATGTGAGGACAAACAGAACATCTGTTCAAAACGGGTCTGAATTCAAGAACTAAACCAATGCAAAATAATGCACTGCTATTCAGTTTTGCACTGGCGCTAGTCTATATATCAGACCAATCTAAACTCATAAATTCTGACATTTTCACCCATTTTTTCTCTGTTCCTGCAGCCAGATTTTTTGGAGCATTTTTGTCCACCGTGTCCACAAGTAGGGTATTTTTGACGCTAACAGACAGGACTACATGTTGCTACCGAATCAAAAAGTTCCTTGTTTTTCACATAATCCCTTCCATTATAGTGACTCATTTGGAACTAAGAAGAGCCATCAGAGACACATGAAATAGACACTTAAAATTCTTTTTATACAAGAGGCGACACTTAGGATGTCAATTAAATGATGTTCAGTAAAAAAGCACATCTATATCGATAGACAAGTTTGTACACAAAAACTTCCGCCGTGGTCAGGTTGCAGAAAAGATGTCAGTCCTCTATAATGAATGAGCGACAAGTCATCGCTGCATTTGTGCTTTATTCCAGGAAGCGTGGAACTGGTAAAAAAGGTTACCAGGACACTAGGCTCAAAGTATATTAGTTTAACCTTATATTGTGCTGTTAACAACACGGTTTAAAGACTAAAAAGCAGCATACAGAGTATCAAGACACTAAACGACCACATGGAAGAACAGTGGTATTTTATTTATACCGCTAAAATGGGCCACTAAAATGAGCCATCCTCCCTTTTTTTATTTTATATATATTTTTTTTATATATTCTTTATTTATATGTTTTATACGATTTGTTCAATTTGAACATGTATATATTGTTTTCTTTTATTTAAGGAAATAAATACAAACAAACAATCAGCGGGCATGGTGCCTCAGCGGTGGAACGTTGACATCACAAAAGGGAGTTCGTAGGTTCGAGCCCTGGCCAAGTCATACCACATACCTTGGAATTAATAATGAATAATACACAGTAATTATGATATCCAACTTTTATTTAGCGATTACTACATGGGAACAACATCTCTTCGCGCTTTACAGAAAAAAAAAGATATATTAGAAAATGTGACTTTAGGTCTTCTTATTAGAGTTACTACTCTAGGGATATCATACAAAGAGTTTGTTTGCGAATGGGGTTAGATCCACTTATAAGACCATTTAGATAAAAAAAAATTTCTTTTATTCTCCCATATTGCGATATTCTTTTGCGAAACTAAATTGTAATGATATACTACTCTACCAAGTGAACATAACATTATGTATGAAAGAAATCTACCCGTCTTTATATTTTGTAATTTTTTCTCAAAAAAATTACAAAACTGAAATGGATCTAACCCCTTTTGAATAGAAGTTATTTTTCTTTGCCATTTTTTGTCCACTTTTTGATGGGAATTTCAAATTTTCTTTGGCATCATCTATACATTGAGCCCCCCCCCCAAAAAAAAAAAAAATCGAATTTGATGAAAAATGGATCTATCCCCTTTTGCAATTGAGCTCTTCATGTATACAATAAGTGCTTTATCATTCGACAATAATTACATGGATTTTCAAGTTGACATTTTGGGAACAGAATCATACTTTATAAAGAATACTTACCTTAAAACGTGCATCCGTATTCATGACTATTCTGCTATTCATGCAATCCGCCCATGCATTCCTCTTTTAGCACAATTTAGGAGATTTCTTTCGAATCTTCAAACAAGAAAAAAAATACAATGGCCGTAATATAAACCTATGTAAAGCTGTCGTTTTCTTCTGGGACAGTTTAGATTGATTACTCGCTAATCTTGGATATATATAAGTTCCAGTGACACCGTTTCCACGTGTTCTTACCCTGAGCTGAAAAGCAACCCCAATTTCAATTCGTGTCACTATCATCAATTTTCATTTTAAGAAATAACGACATTGTAGAATAATATTGATGAAAATTATTATCTGTTCCTTAGTAAGTGAGACATACATGTCATTGTTCCAAATTCTTCTAAGTGAAAACATGCATTTTTACAAAACGTCTCTTTGTCGAGTAGTTTTACTTTAGTAAGTTTTTAAGAGTCATTAATCTCTCTATATGAAAATGAAAGAACAGGTGCTTCATTTACCGACTGAATTATGATTTTTTTCAATTCCTCCGTATTTCTAACTGTGAATTAAAGGCACTTTGCAAATGATTACTTCAGACATATAAACTATGTTAATTCTTTTAAAGGAGTAGGGTTACATGAAAATGATAAGTTAGATTTCTGTCTTCCCGTACTTTAGAAATACTTTTTCTTTTGCCCATTTTATCCTTTTCCCTCCCTCACATTTTGTTGCACGCCCCAATCCTATATCGCCCCCTCTCTCCTTCACTCTCATTTCACATTCCGGTCTCTGTCAGGTTTCTTTGACTGGGCCCGATTGCACGAACATAAGCGACTAATCACTAATTTGAAAGAACAATTTTCAGTCTACTTTCAGTCTACAGAGATAAATGCGCTTGCATCGATGATTTTGATAGGCCATTTCATTTAGCGATTAATCGCTAACCTTCGTGTTACGGGCTCTGATCACCAATTAAAATTAACAATTTAATTTGAATTTAGACTTCGTTATTGGATTCACAACGATTAATATCAGTATAGATTCATAAGTCATTGACGTCCTTCATTCCCAACAATGTTTTAAAGTCTGCATCGCAATTCGGAAGTCAGCCGGTGGGTTTGACACTACAAGAACAGGTCGAGTGTTTTTTTTTCTCCCCTCAAGATCCCATTCTTAACTCGTTCAACCTCATTTATCATTCTGTCCTCATCCAGCCAATATATTACGACGGGCTTCAAAAGGGTATCCAATTCCCCAGAGACCCCCAGGAAATGATAAATTTAACTTGACTTCGCTGTTACGACATAATAAACACACATTATTCATGATTATTAAATTCGGGATTCGAACTTGAGACCGTTGCATCACTTGCTATTAAGTATCATAAATCTTTATGTCGGATGATGGTATGATGTGTTAAGATGATTGATATATAAAACCGATTTGATATTCACTTCGGATATCACGCTAATGTTAATAAGTGAACTCTTGAATTTATTACATTCAATGTCTTTTATCCAAATTTGAGACCGTTGTGGCAATCGCTTGTTTCATTATTCATTATTCATGATTAATTCTTTTTTTTAATTCTATTACTTGGCATTCTTTCAGTCGAATGAAGATAAGCGCTGCGTATACATTCCAGGGAATTCGAAATGCAAGGGACCCTTATATTCATCAAATTCAATCAATTTCTTTCTTAGTCCATACATTTTCTGCAGCAAGCCCGTGCATGCATGAAAAGGGAACAGATTATCATGTTTGAGTAATATGCAGCTTGAAGGCTGTAATCCTACAACATAAAATGATAAAAATATGAAACATTAGGGAATCAACTAAATTCGAATCAATACCGACTTGTATTATTTCCCTAAACTGGTTAACTATTCCAAAAACAAATACCACATTAGTTAGGAGAGTTGGTTTTACATCACTTATATAGTAATTAGACATATTACTAATATCTGGTGTGCATGAGCTCAGTTGATATACAGCGTGTCATTTCGTGCTACGTTCTAACACGTGTAATATGATTAATAATGCCTTGAGCGGTTTTTTTTTCATTTGTAATAATGTGTAGCAACAAAGATAAAAAGGCCTTTCTAGGGCGAGTACGGAAAAGGGACCAACGCACAAACTTAAATGTACCAATAAAGTTTGTGCATTTTTTTTTTTTTTGACTTTCACTTTTTAGACATATATCATGTAGAAGCGCACAACCGCCCACACTCATACACCCACACACACACAACTCACACCCATCCCTACATTACACGCACAATTTAGTTTTCACACACACATACACACACCCACACACATCCTGATCACTTCCCAACAGCGAGTTAAGTGTGTAGTACCCATAGCTAACAAGTTTTCACTAGATCACACAGATGGCGGTATGCGTATGTGTGCGTGTAGCCTCACATATTTTTCCCCACAAACATCTAAAGCAGCTAGCTAGGAATATCGCATATAATATTAATAAAAGACCTAAATGCACCATGACACGTGGGGTACCATTCAGCAATGTCTACTCAACACATGCGCGCATCCACCCACACACGCACACAAATTGATCTTCCGCAAAAAATATTACCAATAGCGAGCTGAGCGTTGGATTTACAGACGTTAAGTATTCCATTGATTCACAGACACGCACACCCGTCAGCATCCCACACCCTCACCAGACGCCATAGAACACATGTGGAACGCACTTACCCATCTCCCGTCAGACATATAACAACCTCCCACACTTACACACACACCTCCATCGGCCCACCCAAACTCAGAGCCAATAATCATGCCTCGGATTACACTCGCACACACCCACAGTTGCGAATGCACTCACAGCATTCTCTAACACATCAATATCAGCTATCAGTAGTGATTTGCTTAAAATAACCAACCCTAGGCAACATAATGTCCACACAACTATTGGTTAAAATCTTTCCAAATTGGGTATTAGGAACTAATAGTTGGGTAATAAGTTTGCTCAATTGGATGATAATTGCCCAAAATATATATTATTTTTACCTACACACATTACCCAACAGTGGACAGAATGTTGCCCAACATTTTAAGTGTGTACACCCACTAACACACAAATAAATATAACCCCCCCCTTCTTAACCGGCACACACACCCACACTCGCAAACGCATAATTCTTTATTCGGCTCTCTCACGTGCGTGAAAAAGGCATAACCATTTTTTAAAAGAAGTCCGCAGAATAGCCTTTGGAAGTGGGGAGGGGGGACATTGCTTAAGAATTGAGTGTGGGAGTGGATGTGTGTGGTAGCGGATCAGTTCGTAGTTGGGCAACTTCCTGGGGCAATTTTGTAGAATGGACCTTTCCTTTATTTTATTACAATAAGCAAATTTAAAAGCAAGATAGTATACAAGCATGTCTGACATAGCATGATGCAGAAATTGCATAGGCCTGGACCCAACGTCATAAAGAATTGTTATAACAAATGCATTATACAGTTCGTATATAAAAAAAAGTTTACACTTAGAAAAAATCCTGTAAAATTATATATTTGTAATATCCTGAAGATTTTTCCACATTTTAACATTGGTACAGATCCATTTAAGCAAATGACGATATAACTGTCGAAAAATATTTCCGCTTGAGTGAGCATCACTTAATTTTGAAAACTTAGTGAAAAATGATTAGCGCAGGACTTTGAAATTGTTATGCGAATAAAAGTAGACCTTAATCATGACGAACACGTGCAATTTAGCTAGTAGATTGATTTGATGATATCTTGTACCTGTTTTAAGTTGTTTCCTTGCCCAAAACACTTCGAACAGTGCATTGCGCCCCACCCACTCCCCCACACACCGAGGCCATCGTGACGATATTTGCTTTACACTGAGCTGTGATTTACATGAAATGGCTTAGGCATAATGTTCATTTTGTTAGTCATTGTCAAGCTTGGGAAAAGTGTGGAGAAACAAGTATTAAATGAAAAATAAAAAGGAAATGATACAAACTTAGTGAAAAAATGCTGGAGATGTCTAATATAAACTTTTGTTCAGATTCAGTTATGTCCTCAGATCCAGCTGGCACCAAAAAGGGTAAAGGTTGTGCTAACTAAGTGTTGAAATTTCATTTTTTTTTTGGGGGGGGGGATTGTTACAAAATGCTTGTATGTATCCGTTTTATTTCAACTGACTAAAAGTGCAAGGGAAATAGATGAGAAATGTTTCGCAGGGTAAGTTTGATTTCGCCCTTTCCCCTTTACACAGCGTGAAAACAAGCATTTCTTAGCAAACAGATCTCTGCGAGCTTTGCAAAAATGGACAGTGCTCACTCAAGTATAACATTCTGTCAAAACTTTTACTTTCATTAGATAGATGAGACCCAAACGCAAGATTATATGTGAAAAAATACCCGCATGTTGTATATTTTTTTATTCCCAGGGTTTTTCTAAGTGTAAACTTTTTTTGATACGCACTGTATATTATCAGCCAATCATATTGAATGATTTCAGTAAATTTAAACTGCTATTGCAAATTTGTTTTATGAGACGGCCCAGGTGACTAGAATAGCACATCAATGAACAGTAACTATGAAGTTATTTGATAACATTCTACTTAATACGGCGTGAGCATGAGTGTTAAATGCCAGTCGCTAGTGGACGCATTGTCTCTTCCAGTAGATCGAATGAAAATCCCAATTCAAAAGAATAATTATGAATAATCAAGATATCAAAGTTGGTCCTTATCTCAATGAATGTTAAACCATCATGCCACACTGTTTGAAAATTTCGACTTAAAAAAACAAAACAAAAATTCCTTCAGCAGAGTCTCGAGAACACCTGTAATCTTACTGCACTGTGTAATCTTACATGCATTTGTGTAAAATTACAGAAAATTTGTGTTTGGTGTTTGTAACCATACAAATTTATTGTAATAAAATTGTTTGCCCTTTTTAAAAACAGACCTGTTCTGTAAAATTGTAGAAAAACTGTTAAAAATCGTTCCTGTTATAACAATTTAGAAAATGATTTGGGTATTTTTTCTGTAAAAATCTGTTTATTTTTTCTTCTGTAAAATCTTCTGATTTTATTTTTATCGGTGCATTTGGGTTCAAATGACCTTCTAATCATAAACAGAATGGCTTATTCTATCAAGTATAACTGCACTCTCATTCATAAACCAGTATATCATATGTCGGTTTCTTTCTACTTTAAAAACCACTCTTTTAAATACTTGTTTATCTATGTTTCCCCACAATTTACTTAACGTTGTACTTTAAGTCCACCCTTCCGCACTATCTTCGTAATCATTATCACATTTTATTTAGATCACTCTAAATCTCACACCATAACCTCTGTATCTTAATAATAAAATATCTTTAAAAGAATTCTACTTTAAACCAATATTTCTCTTATTATACTTCTATAAATATTTTGACCACTTGACATTAAAAAAAAAACCTATTTCAAGTTCGCTCTGTCGAATGCTCATATTCACTTTCCATTCACGCAATATTTCCACATACTTCATTTATTCTCTACTTTTAAACCACCCTCCTGCATTCTTTGATCTTCTTGCTCTTCATTAGTTGCCCCATTGCAACTCAAGTAAAAAAAAAATCAGTGCAAAGTCCCTGATACCAGCATTTCATTGGTTAAAAGTCAAGTTACATTTGATTTTTTTTAGACGCGTTTCATCGAACGCGTCCTTTTGTGCAACTTGCCCCATGCCACTCAACTCAAACTCTCTCCCCTTATTTTGCCCCTCAGCAATCAATCTTCACAAAGAGATCATGCGAGGAAATAAGTAGATGGGAAAAACTCAGTCAGGGAATGAACTTTCACTCCGAAGAGGTAGACGTCTACGAGGGCCAGTGGTTCTGGGTGACCCGATGCGTCAGACAAGTAGACCCTGCTCCGGACGGGTACACGGAGTGCTTCGGGGTAGCTCGGAGTAATGAAATCGCCGATGGATCGTGCGTCGAGACTATGGCTTGGGTCCTCGCCTATTCAAGGTAAGTCAGAAAGTGATCCATAAGCTCTGTTGAAAGGGGAATTCAGTCCCCGCAACATAAGATATTTGGATAAAAAAAAAAAAAATTAATGCTGAAATTTCATCAAGCTTGAAAAACCACACTGGTGTGGTTTGCTGTGTACACCAATAATCAGCACCTGAGTTTTTACTATGCCTTTATTCAAAACATGTGTCATACCTATCTTTTTGCACAATACATGTTATGTCAAGGACGTTTTAATCCAAGATTATGTATATGAAAATCAAGAAGATGTATTGAGTAGTCCCCCTTTTTTTAAAATAAACTTTTTACTTTTTGTAAACGTTTATCACTAATATCATATCACATAAATAAAACCTATCTATGCAATGTTAGGCAATTACGTTATATTCTATCACTATATCAGGGCGACTGTGGGATATCCTTGGGAAGGGGCACCTGAAGGTGAAATCAATTAAATGATGATGGTGTTATACAGTTAGACGAACAAGATGTATCTGTTTTATACTTTTCTTTATTCCCTCTGGTTTTTTCCCCCTCTTTTTCACTTTCTCCTTACAAACAATATAATTTGGAAATCACCGGCTCGCCCGACTCCTGACCCTTGTGGTCGCCGATTGGTATTTTGGCTTTATGAGCAGTGATGCATTTTTCTTTCATAATTAAACTGGTGGCCGCCATTTGGCTATTCTAAAAGTGAGACACGCTGAACATGCGTCAGGGTGGCACGACCGCTCACCCTACACTGTGACTGTAACCATGTCGCTACAACATATAAGTGACATGACGTCATTTTAACGCCCGTTATTTTCCATAACCACTCACCAAATGATGCAATCAATAATGAATCTAGAATAGTGTGACCATACAATCCGTCATTGATGCAGCGAGGATAATCAGTCAAACGCCGTCGAGGTACCCGAGGGGGGCGTCCTAGATTTCGCCCTCAACTCCGTTCGGTGACCATCGGGGCTTCAGAAAATTCGAAAGACAGAATTAATCCAAATAAATATATCCATGTAGAATGCGGTACAAACACTCTCAAAGATGATATTTGCCCAAGGCGTATTTACAACCGAAAACAACATGGAAGAAGTCAATGAGCAAGCTACATCCCAAAACAAAAGAACTGACTTGTCTGCATGCCCTTTTCACGGATTCTCCTGCCATCCATCTCAAGCAATTGCTGAATTAGTCTAGATCTGGACGTTAGTAGTTATTTATTTGGAAAATCCCTACACTCACTCATAGTCCTTAGTGGGTGGACTGGTGTACTGATGTGTATACCATACAATGGGTTGGTGTAGGGCTTTCCAAAATATTAAGTACTAACGTCCAGATCTAGACTATTGATGAATCAGAACAAGGAATTTAAATTGTTTGACAATAGGATTGGCATAAGCTAGGGGGCTTAATCTCACATGGGGTTTCATTGATGCGGTGAATGCAACCATTCAATTTCACTCTATTTCATCAGTCATTCTAAATTTCATTCCATGGTTTCGATCGTACGAGCATCTTTACTTACGCAGTTTCTATAAATTGTATACATATACCAGGGAAGTGTTATTCCCTGCATATACCATTTGCTTCGAAATGTACTGGGAGTTTGCTAATTTGTTGTTTTTCACTCTTGTTTTCTTCCAGATTAAAATCGGACCCCTTTGGAGAGTATGAGTGGGATTATATCGCCGTCCCTAATTGCTGTTCGTGTAAAATCGAGCTCGCCCCGGGAGAACACGAAGTGCGCTGATGAGCAATCTTGTCATCTCAGTTCCCAATTTTTTTCACTTACATTTTTGGATATTTATTATTCTTTTCATTTGGATTTGGATCTCGAGGAAAGGACAATTTTATATTGTGGCTACTCTTAAAGAAAATTAAATTAAATTTTTTATTACTCCAGTTTCTATGGAAATGTAGATTTTACGTACTTGTTTCTTTTTTTCCCGATGGCTTTATCTTTCTTAGGACTAATGGATGTTAAAAATAAAAATTTGCAGTATTTTTGCAATATACGACAAGGACGAGGAAATGGTGTCGAATGATTTGCATGTATCTGCGAATACGCGATTTACCTGCATTGCCACTATCACGAATTTAAAACTGTGCATTATTTGTTTTACAAAACGGGTCGGTAGTATGAATTTGTACCGGAAAGGTTGTTCGAATCCTTCCAAATTTTCGCGGATTGTACAGATGAAAAGGTCACACCCGTTTGCTGTTAGGATACACAGGCGTATTAAGTACGCACGCCTAGGTAAGCGCCGCCATATTCAAAATATTTCATATAGCATTTCCATTGAAGGGACGCGTATTTCAGATGTTGTCTCAGTTTACTTTCATGCGCTATGGGTAAAAAGATACACCAAAAAATGCACAGTGCTGCACGAAAAATGCATGGCTAGAAGGCTGCGTAGAAATAATACATGAACACGTGACCTGCATTCGCACTCACTATTGGCTACATCCTTAAACCCGTTTTGTAATTTGATATATAAAAAAAACTAACAAGTAATGATCTGTTTCGCTGCTGGGGCGACGGAGAAGCAAGACTACGTCGTAACCTAACCTTGTTCCTCTTACTCCTAAAAAGCTTTGTTGTCATGAGAGCGGAATCACAATTATACTACACCACATCGGATAATGAAATAGCTTTGTCTTTAACAGTTAATGAGTTTCATGTTATGAAATAGACAGTACGATTTAGAAAGGTCATGACTTTTGTCTGATTAATAAGATCTCCCAAGGAACCTGGTAAATGAGGTATTTTCTACAAGTAAAGGTACTTGTCAAATATTTTGACATAATGTTTGAGATTAAATTTGACCATGTGAGAAATTTTCAAGACGCTTTTTCTTTATACCCATTTTCATTCATTTCATCTTAGTCTGCAGAATTGGGGGTTCCCCCCCAAAAAAAACATATCGGTAGACCTTAGATTAAGTCACTATAATAGCTTGCTTTGCTCCCTTGCGAGCATAAAGACATAATTTTATGATAGCAGGTTCTTCAAAACAAGGTATTACAACGAAAACGATTCTATTGAGACATTGAAGTTGAATATCTTACGTACGCGCGAGTGGGACGTGGGCGTGGGGGGTGTGAAAATGACCACCACCATGGAGCTTACCTGTCGAAGTCCCTCGCACCCCACCCCTATCAAGATGTGTTAGCGATGTCCCTGACAGAGTTACAGTTTTGCTCAAAAGTAAGTGAACCCCATCACAAAATGCACACTTTCACGATGAGTGTTGCACGTAGACAACAACACTACAATGTTTGGCAAGCCCAGAGGTAAATACTCCATCGAATGTAATATTCTTTTCACCTGACTTCACAATTAAATATCTAAAACATGGCGGAACTTGAACACTTCTAAATATGATTTTTTTTTGGGGGGGGTCATTACCTTTTGAGCACCACTGTATTTAATGGTCGATCAACCAAAATGGTTTCTAATATTTTGCTTCCACAAACTAATGAATTATATAATTATGCTGGCTATAATGATATATGAGTACAAAGGAATAATGCGATAAAACAAGTATCACTCTTGTTTCTCTTTGTCGTAAAATCATTTATCCTTATAGGATGCCAATCACTTCGATTTGACATTGCATAATCATTCTGTGCAAAACAAGTTATAATGATAATAGTCCATTCTTTTTTTTTTAATGTTAAAGTAGTTTTTTTTACACATTTCCTCACGTTTTCGAGAAACAGAATCAATCCAGACATTAAAACTTGATGGAATGGCCATACGCGCAAGTACTTCTTGTAGAAATCTAGGAGTTATATTTGATGATAAATTGACATTCGATGAATTTATGTCCCAAAAATGTCGCTCTGCATCATATATATGCCTTATACAAAATTGGTAAACTTCGTGAATTCTTGGACAAACCCACCACTGAAAAATTGGTACATGCTTTTATTTTATGTTACATTGATTTCTGCAATAGTCTCCTTTCAGGATTACCTCTTAAACAAATTAAAAAACTGCAAACCATTCAAAATTCAGCTGCGAGATTAGTAACATGAACCCGCAAGTATGAAGCAATTACCCCAGTTCTCAGAGAATTACATTGGCTCCCTATCCGTTCCCGGATTGTATTCAAGCATCTAGTTTTTGCACACAACTGTTTTTATAAAATTGCCCCGTCCTATTTACTCGATTTAGTATCATATTACCAGCCATCCCGAAATCTTAGATCAAGCTCAAAAGCATTATTCATTGTTCCCTCTGTCTTTACAAAGTCATATGGTGAGCGTGCTTTTACTCATGCCTCTGCTGTCCTCTGGAATGCTTCACCTAATTCAATGAGACATCAAAGTGATTTATGTAGGTTCAGGAGATCCCTTAAAACATATCTATTCAATGCATAAAATACCAACTTTGAACTAATGGTCCAATATAAATATCTTGATTACTTTATTTTTACCTTACACCATTTCTTCTTTAAGCGCATAGGGACATGCTATGCTATGTGTGATGCGCTATACAATAATTGAGCATTATTATTATTATTATCATTTGTAATTCATCACTTCGAGAAATTAATTTTAGACTACATTTAAACAATTGATTACTTTAATTCAATTTTGAATGTATATGTCTTTTGAATTTAATGAATATTAACATACATTTTGTGTACAAAACACATTTTGGAGATGTACTATTATTAAGCTTGTCATGTTCAAAATAAGCATGAAATTTTTATTTTTTGGTCATTCTCTAATTGAGGTATTAACTTAGAGAGCAGATGTTGAATTTATTAGATATTTGATGTTTTAATCGAGAAAATATTTTTGGTGTCATTTCTTCAAATTATTTTACTCACTCATGCGTGGAGTATGTATCATATGATTTACATCAGATAAAGGAAGAGACTTTAGGTTTAAAGGCTATATACCATTTGTCAATAACATTTATGATTAAGTTATGATTAGGTATAAATACTTCTCGGTTCCTTTTTTCTGGCACTCGTTGTATATTTTTGCACAATTCATTTCCTTTGCCTAATTTCTTGATAAGTCAGGCCAGTTAATAGAATAGTTCAGTGACAATATTTGTATATTCATTCATTTACTTTTATATTTAAAAGGTAAATCATCTCTTTTCATATGCATTTGTAAAAATACCCTGTAACATTGAATTGCCTCCGAGATAGATTTTTTGAAATGTCTATTGAAATGAAAACAGGCAAAATTTAGATAAATATCTGAACATTCAAGAAATTAGATAGCAGTTCTTTCTACTGATATGGCGTAGAACACGGTGTAATTATTTGTTTTTCAGTGTGTCACAAATTGTTGCTTTTTCTAGAATCTGGAAAGTTTGAGCAAACACTTTATACTAGTTGAAAGCAAAGACAATTCCCTGTCCGATGAACATAATGCATTTCTTGTTTATATAAGTTTATTTTGTGGACAACGTATCCAATATAGTTATTTAAAAAGTATAATCGCAAGTGTAGTGTTGTTTAGCATGTTTAGTGTGTATGAGGGTGATATCAAAACGGTTTGGTGCATGTTGATAATGGGTATGTGGATTTTGTTGTGCGCATGGGTATGTATGTGGGTGAGGGAGGGTGAGGTAGGGTGTGCTTGTGAGGGTGTGTGTGCATACATGCGATATTTATGTAGGATAGCGAACTCATGAAGAATAAGAATTGAGGTTATCGTGAACCCCCATTTATTGAATTGAAATCGAAAAATCATTTGTCTTTCTTGTTGACAAATAATTTACGAAACATATCGATAAATGCAACTTGCCCCTTTAATTCACTATATAGCTAACGTAGGTTATAGTACATTGTGTGTAGCAAAGATGATTTTGTAGAGTATTGCTGTATGTATTTCCATGTCGGTTGTAACACCTTTTAGTCATGTGATACGCCTGTATATACCTTTTATACCAGTTGGCCTGTATTCTGAACTCGGAGTCAAAACTCTGATGGGTGTTTCATAAAGCTGTTAGTAAGTTAAGAGCGACTTTAAGAACGACTGGTGATCCTTTCTTACGCG
Source organism: Lytechinus pictus (assembly GCF_037042905.1). Lineage (NCBI taxonomy): Eukaryota > Metazoa > Echinodermata > Echinoidea > Temnopleuroida > Toxopneustidae > Lytechinus > Lytechinus pictus. Next base: position 12,923,297 of record NC_087263.1, on the reverse strand, counting down.
CTAAATAATCACCAATGAACATTTAATGGTAAATATCATTTACCAAGAGAAAGGATCACCAGTCGTTCTTAAAGTCGCTCTTAACTTACGAAAAAAATTATGAAACGGTCCCTGGTCTAAAGTTGTGGTTTAACTATGGATAGCCAATTGACACAGTGATACAAAATTCGTACTGTAGGTTCAGTTTATCAACTCATTTGACTTCTAAATCATTCTTATAGTCAATGAATTACATAGGAGGCAGTTGTATTCACCATTACATGAAAAATGGGATAATACCACAGTAATCAAAACAAAAACATGGAATGCAATGTAAACATTTTAATCAAAATGTAGACATTTTGGACTTCCATAATATCATCACAGACTTACATTAAAGTTAAAACTAAATTTCAGAATACAGGCTATTTTGGTAGTATTTTCATTTCAATGATTTAGTTTACCTTAATTTTATCATAGACCATACCGATATGAATGATATTAGTGTCATCTAATGAACAATGAATTATTTTATTCTAGCGGTATAAACAGGGCCGTAATTAATTTTTCACATAAGTGGAAGAAATGAATAATAGGATTATGTACTACATTTCGGTGAATAGATTTTTTTACATTTCTTTGTACATACTTTAAAAAGGAAACATTAACACTAGCATTCCATGGATGTGTAGACTAAAGTTACTTGGGTTTAAGAATCAGAATACCACACACTGAGATTGGGAATATCATTGCATATTATTGCATATTACTTTGAACACATTTTATGGGCACTACACATTATGTTTCATTCAGACAAAATTTGAATTTGAAGAAAATAAAGAAAATAAGAGAAAGAACAACTCATGAATGTACTATGTTTATTTTTGCTGTAACTTTGTAAGTAATAGAGAGTTTTCGCATTAAATACGGAACCGCTCTCTGCAACGCACCACTTCCTTTGAAAATGCAAGTCAAATCAAAATGGAGCAGGACAGCAGATCATCCGAAGGTTTGCACCGGACGAACAATTGCAAATATGTCATTGTCAAGAGACTAAGCTGCTGCCCTGGTCCAGCAACTATCGACAAAAGCTTCCCCTGCTCTTCCTTGCGATTTGACTTGTATTGCATTTTAAAAGAAATTGGAGCGTTGCAGAAAGCGGCTCCGTATTAAATGCGAAAATTCTCTATTGTATGCCAAACAGACGAACACATTCGCATATCTGAAAATCGTCTTAGCTGGATTGTACAACCAAGAACTGTGCAAAACCCATTCTATATTTGAAAAAAAATATTTATGACATACATAAAAGTGCTAAGTTCATGACGTATGTGCAAATCCCATTCTATGTTTTAATAACATCGGGTAAGCATGCGCAAAATTTTCAAGGAATATCCATTTTATCCAACTGTATAATGTGAGGAAATCAAATTATTTGCAAAAAACATATTTTAGGACATACATGAAAGTGCTAAGTTCATGACGTAGGTGTTTCTTTATATTGGCGATTTCAGTGGAGCAAAGTGTTTTCTTACCCACTCGAAATGATAGTTTGCCCCAACATTAAAGAATGGGAAAATTGCCAAGTACTCATTAGAAATGTAGATTTTTTTTTGGATTTGACTATTTTTAACCTAGACTTAAACAATCCCTGCTCGAAGAAATACAGTGTCACACAGTATGACCTCAGTGTGTTCACAAAGTGGACTAGGTGAATATATTATTCACACTGTTTTTTGGTTAGTTTTCAAATCCCAACAGTGTAAATGTATTTTCACACTGTGGACACGTCGACAGTGTGACTGTTCGCATGCTCTACTATGTGAACGTGTGAATCGTACTGTTGAAATGCACATATTTAACACTGTGAATGTGATTTCAAATTATGTTCCACACTGTGAAGACACTGTGCCACACACTGTGAAATTTTGATCATTTTATAAACATATAATACCATTGGAAATCCCAATATTTGATCTGTAGATATTAAAAAAATAAACGTTTAAAGGCAGGAGGCAGTGGCCCTTCCTTTTTATATATATGAGAAAAAGGAAGAGAGAAAAACATCATAACGTTGAAAGAATAAAATTCATAATATGAATACTATATTCATGTCATATATGAATGAAAAATGGTTGTGATGTTATTTTGCAATACCTGTTAATTTTATTATTAATACGAAATCAAGCATGCCTTTACATCGCTTCCTATTTTTACCTCATGGCAGTGCTGGAAATAAGATATTTTTTAAATAATTTATATCGGTTTATTACAGGTTATCAATAGCGGCTAGAACCATAGGCGGTGGAAGCGGGGGGGGGGTGAGGGACGTGTCCCCCCCCCCTAAATTTGAGGTGGGGGGACGATCCCCCCTAAACATTTAATTGACAACCTTTTTTTTTTTTGCTTGCTAAAAAATTTTGGTTTATAACTTTTTTGTTTTTTGCTTGTCAATTTTGTTTCCTGCGTCCCCCTTAAATTTTTTGGTTTTTTTTTGCTTATCAAAAAATGTTGGTGGTTCCCCCTAAAGTTTTGGGCTTCCGCCGCCAATGGCTAGAACCCTTTACATAAAACCATCTATAAGTTTTTATTGGTTTTCATAAAATAACAGTTACAAACAATATAGGCTGACATAATCACACAAATTCTACTAATGAAGAAACAACAATATAAACAAATAGAAATGTTATGTATTATCTTGGAGACACATGTGTTAGATTATGAAATGAATCACGAAAAAAATAATGAAATACATTTAAAACAGTATTTACATTTAATATACATGCGGCCGAATAACATGACAACAAATACTGACCAACCTGAATGATTTTAAAGGGGAAGTTAAACCTCACTAAAAGTTTCTTGTAAACAAGCCAGAAAAAAAACCCAATACCGGTGAAGATTTAAGGAAAATCCATCAAAGATTAGGAAAATTGATAGGATTTAAAGTTTTGTATTTGTAACGTAACATGCGAGCAGCTGTCCCATATGTTACGTCATGAAAAAATGCGATAATTTTTTACTTTTAATTGGTTCATGAATTATGATGATTAAAAAAAAATTCAGGGGCAAAATTTTTTTTTTTTTATTATCATGTTTTGAAAAATCACATTCCATTGATTTATAGGGAAACTGCTTGCTAATGACGTCACAACAATACATTTCTAATAACTTTTTTAAGACTTTGATGTATTTTTCTTAAACCTTCATTGAATATTTTTATCAATTGATTCATTGATATCTTAATTAGATTTTGTAAAATAATAACAACGGGATTGAGGGAGGGGTATCAACATAAACAAGAATTGTTGACGAGAGGAAGGGGAGGAGGGAAGTCTAAACGTTTTCCTATGACTGGACACAATAGGTAGAGAAAATGCTTAAAATTTCTCCTAAATCTGATTTAAAAAATAATGAAGTTATTGAAATTCTAATATTCCAAAATAATTTCTAAATATATACATGAATAAACAATCCGTGCACTTAATACGTCATTCCCCCTATTTATTATTTATTACTCAATTAAAAAAAATGACATCTCCTACATCAGTGTAACAACGTGTCTCCCTTGTTAAAAAATGAGTTTCAGAAATGAATATCATTTGCATTTTGAGAAGATGGTATCACCACGCGCATTGCATAATCATGGTAAAATATGCAAAATGTTTAATTGTCACAATTTTTTTTTTTTTTGCATATTGTTCAAACCACATATATTTGGGCATCAATGGAAGACCCCTTTATATATTATGACCTTTTTTGTAGAGAAAGAAACCCGGAGAAAACCATTTACAAAAAAGAAAATGGAGAGTAAGATGAATATCTATTTTTTTATATTACTCTGGCATTTTGGGCGTTTCGGAGACAGTAGTAAATGATCGCAATCACCTCACAGGCGCTCCATTCAATGACAAAACAACGTTTGCTGAAAATCGGTGAAACAATAGTTTCGTCTTGGACGAACGACATATTTGCAGTTGTTCGTCCGGTCCGGATCTTCGGGCGATCTGTTGTTCCGGTCCACGAACTTTGGACCAAAACCTTGTAGCTATTTATTGTGGTTTGACTTGCGTTTTCAAATGAATTGATTCGTTGTACACTACAAAAAACTGCGGTGTTGATTTAACACCAGCCGGGAATCTATATATGAAGAGCTCACTTGCACAAGGGGTTAGGTCCATTTTTCATCAAATTTGATTTTTTGGTCTCAATGTGTAGATTTTTAGTAGCTCTATAAGATGTTACCAAAGAAAAGTTGAAATTCCTATTCAAAAGTGATCAAAAATGGCAGAGAAAAATCACTTTTTTTTCAAAAGGGGTTAGGACAATTTAACTTTAGTTGCAAAAGGGATTAGGTCCACACCGAATTTTTATGGAAAAGAATATTTAAAAAAATATGAATAAAGGTAGATTTCTTTTATACCCGATTTTATGTTGCCATGGTAGGAAATCTTGAAAATTTAGTTTCGCATAAGAATATGCAATATAGGAGAATTAAAAAAATGATTTTCTTGGAGTGGACCTAACCCCTTTTGCAAACAAACTCTTCTGAAGAGCTCATTTGTCAAAAGGGGTTAGGTCCATTGTTCATAAATTTTATTGTTTTCTGTCTCAAAACCTCTAAATTTTTAGTCGTTTAATGAAAACAAAGACAATTTGAAATTTACATGAAAACGTGAATAAAAGTGGCAAAGAAAAATCACTTTTTTAATGAAAACAAAATGGATTAATTTCAGTTTACTTGCAAAAGGGGTTAGGTTCACAATGATAATTTTAAAAAGAATTTATAGAAAAAAATTATGACAGGTAGATTTCTTTTATACCCAAATCATGACAATTTAGTTTCTCATAAGAATATTGCAGTAAGTGAGAATAAAAAAACATGTTTTTTCTCAGAATGGTCCAAAGTGGACCTAAGCCCTTTTGCAACTAAATTATTCATATGTCCACACCAAAGAAGTATTGAAACAACACCAGTTTGGAATCAAAGCAATGCTGTTTTCAATTGGTGTTGTAATTGGTGTTGTATAACAACCTTTTTGGTGTTACAGTCAGACTGCAGGTCCCAAGAAAGTGGCTTCTTTCCTCCAAGTGATATTCATGACTTGAGATGTTTTGCATATTTAATGAGCTTGATGCGGACCAAAACACCTCTTTTCATTCGGTCATTGCTGCTCTAATTGTGCATCGAATTTCATGAATTTGGTACCATTGTAAAGAAGAAGAATCATTCTTTCAGGTCATGTGTTTGGATTTATTCAAAGATTTTGTAATATAGGTTAAAATTTTGATCTAAAATATGCTACAAAATAAATATTTTCACCTGACAAAAGCTGCTATTTTCACACTTTATTTTTGTTTGAGCCCAAATGATTTTTATATCATGATAAAGCTGAATATGTATGCTTTAAAATGATATAGGTTTCAAAATAAGAATTGGTTTAATCGGGTCAAGATCACACTTTTCATTTACCAAGTACATAAAGCAGCTTGAAAACAAGAATACTGCACTCTGATTGGTCAAAAAGACCACACAATGGCAAATTCCAACGGTTCCAGTGCCTGGGTTCGTGGGAAGGTCACACTTCCCATGTGGTAATCTCCTCAAATACCCCGCGCCTGTTGTTCTGTGAACCTTATCCAGCCAATCAGAACTCTGGATTTCATGCAAGTACAACATTTCAGAAATCTCGTCTTGTACCTTGGTGGGAAAAGTGTGATCTTGACCCGATTAAAAGGTGCCGCATATCAAGAGTGGCATTGTGAGAAAGTACAGAAGTTCAGCTTTATGGTGATATAGATATCATTGAGGCTCAAAATAAAAAGTTTTGCACAATTTGCCAAAGAAAACAGAGGAAGAAAATTCAGTTTTGAGGCACATTTTCAGGCCAGAAATTTACTTATTTAACAAAATATTGTATACAAAATAAATGACCAATATTAAAGAGTAACTTTTACTCTATCTGATGGTGCAATAATATTTCATTTAACTTGAGGTAAAAACAGGTAAATTCTTAGAGAAAGAAAATCTCACGAATCACGAGATTTTACAAGGAGGAGGATTCAGCCACGAGATGATTTGGATGAATCTGGCCTTTTTGCTCATTTGCATAGGGACCTGCGGTTTGACTGGTTAGACCAAAACGAAACTGGTGTTGATGTGGAAGAGGTTCATCCTGGTGAAGGATTGAGTAGAAGAAATAACCAGTTGTCTCACGATGTATCAAACGTAGGAGGAAAGCGACGTTTCGTCTGCAAGCTGCTAGACTTCGTCACGCAATGAGCAAAGACGCTGAAACTAGTGTTGTTTAACACTTCTCTGGTGTGGACATTTTTATATTCCGGGCTGGTGTTAAATCAACACCGGAGTTTTTGCAGTGTAAAGGCGTCTGCGTAGTGGTTGCAAAACTATGCTAATGAAATGCAATACAGTACGGTCTTACTTCGTTCCCTCTTCTTCTTCCCTTCCTCCTTCGTCTTTCTCTTCCTCTCTTGTTTTTTCTTTTCCCCTCTTTGTCGTTGGATTATCTTATGTAGAGGGCGACATCATTTATTTTGTATCCATGCAGCATTAAGTCTCTATTTTGGAAAAGACAAATTTAGTTTAGAGCTCAAAGAACTCATACAGGATGACTAAATCGTTATAAGGGAAGTGTATGCGATTTATATCTTCTTGGAGATATAATGTACAAACGATGAAATAAACCACTTAGAGATGTCCTTCCGATTTATTAAGTGCTATATAAAAGCGAGTTATTATTATTACGCATTATTATTATTATTATTATCATTATTATTCTTATTTTTATCACTATTATTATCTATTATCATTATTATCATTGTCATTATTCGTATTATAATTTTTACAATTATCAAAGGGAGGGTTTTAATACCGGCTTTGGATATACACCCTAAGCAATGCACCCTTTTAATGTTTCGGGACTTTATTACATATTAAATGTCCTTGTATATTGAACCTAGTAATGGTAACGTCTCGTCTTTTTTTATATCTCTTTTGTGTTTTCGCCGGTAATGAATAGGAAATGAGAGAGAAAGAGAGGTCGTTTTGTTATGTTGCCTCTAAACTTTGGAATACAATCACATCTTCCATTAAGGAGGCATCTACATGCTCAATACAGTCAAAGGTCGCCTCAAAACTTATTTGTTTAAGCAGTTTTTTGATTTTGTCTATTTTCCTATTAAGAGCATAGAGGCGTACATCGGCAGTGGTATGCGGTATACAAGCACCTTCGTATTATTATTATCACCATTATCATCATTATCATTTGCAATCATTTGATCATTTTGCAATCGTCTGATTGTTTAAATCACGCAAAGCATAATCGTAACCATTTTTTGTGTGTATATAAATACTTTCATCGTACACAAAATATTCGGTCTATTGAGTTACATGTATTCATTTTTATGATTAACCATTGATTGAATTGAATTGGAAATAGGCGTATGAAATTTCACGTGGCATCCAATCTTTATTGCCTTTACAGAAGGTAAACTCCCTTTAAAATAAATGTAAAAATCAAATTAGCAAGACGTCCAAGACTCATTATGCTGCTGTCCTTGATTAATTGTTTTCCGATTTATTCCTCTAGCGATCATGCTTTAGAAGCAGGGGAAAAAGCAGAAATCGAAACACAAAAGAATTGGAAGAGAAACAGACATTGATGTGGTCAAATATAATCACGATAATTACAATTAATTTTAACACATATTCATGAAATTGTCTCATTCTTCTTCCCCCCCTTTTTTTTTGCTCCACCTCCTTTCTAAACTTCTTTCTTCTTCTAATTTGTTTCATGACTTTCCTCATCTTCTTTCTTATTACAAAATTAATGGAATTAATACTCTGTTTTAAGCAGGTTAACAAATATCTAAAAATAAAATATAAAAAAGGTTGATGTATAAAAAAAAATCTTTAAAAATCTGTTTTGTGAAGTTCTTCAAATTTGTCAAATTTTTCTATTATTCTTGGACAGATTCGTTTTATTATCCACCTGACTTTCATTAAGCTAACGTCTTGCTATAAGTGATTTTTTTTTTCGCTTTTGTCCTATATGACGCGGGAATCTGTGAGTTAGGAATTCTGCCTCACTGCGCACAAATAACGAGGAGAGTGCGACATTAAAGTAGTACTAAAGGCTGAAAATGATATGCTTTTAACATATCAAGCTAAAAGGACAAACAACACACTGAAAAAGTCACCCAAGTCAGACAAGCATTAATATAGTTAAGGCCTGACTACTCAATAATCATGACGTAGTGCGTATAACTGTTATGAAAAAAATAATGCTAAAATGTAAAATTTAATAAATACATTATTTGGTATCAGATTTTAATCTCTTCTTTTTGTCGATCACTTTTACTTTAATTTAGAAATAGATATTTGCAGCCCGGAATATCCCTTTATGGGAGAGAGGATTCTGCGTCAAGAGCTATATACGTTATGAAATCTGAAGCTACCGATATCTTTTGTTGAAGGGTATACATCTGAAGTAGTTTTCATTAATCATAGTTCTGATATGTCAGCTCGTTTAGGATATCCCATACGGGTTTCACCGATCAATAGCAGTAATTGAGTTTAAATGGATGAAACAAAATAGAAATATTAAGTATTGGTCTACCTTTCACACGCGTCATAAAGGAAAGGTGACCGGAGACATATCGCTGTACATATCAATCAAATATATAGATGTGTTAAGATCACAGATTAGTTTTAGATCATGCCTGCGGCGTTGTGCTGCGAAATGAAATATCAGGCAGCAATGGAAAATTCAAAATCGACTCACGTTGCACGATGAAATAAGTTTTCACACCGCCACGTACGACGTGCTCAAGAACACAGTCAATGTATTGAAAATACCCGTCAAATGACAAAGAACAGCTGTGAGGTCTTTGTAGAAAAATTGGTGAACCTAACAACAGTTTTCTTCTGTCTTTCTTCTGCTTTTTCTTCTGTCTATTGCGCAACATATCCTTCACAGTGAAGACCTCTTTATGTGAATAGATTTGCACTTGTTCTGTAATCATGTTTACATCAATATGATTTCGACCTTTTTGTTCCTTCTCTTTTTTCTTTCCTGTATATAAGCGCATATATGAATAAGTCGATTATATTTTCTTCATTTCCAAGGGGATCCACACTTTACAAGCCTTGCTTTTTAGTGGACCCCCCTCATTTCCATTTATGCTCAATATTATACTTGTTTTTTTTGGGTGTGTTTTACGAAGTAAGAATACTCGTCTGTAAAATTGGATTTGATTTCTATTACTTTATATTACTTTGTATTATGTTTTTAATGGAAATGGAATAAAGAATCGAATTGAAATTGAATTACAGTTTAACAGCCAACGAAAAATGCAAACATGTTGTTTTTTCTAGAATCCAGGACGAAATGGCTCTTTTGATTCACAAATTTGTCGACAAAGACTTATATGATGTTCTTTCTCGTAAAGGGCACTTTATAATACATCATTTTTTTTCTTGAATCTGTTCTGGCTTGGGAGCGCCCCCGTCCCTTCCATGATTAAGGACGGTGAGATTTTTCTTTCTCTAAAAGTTATTGAAAAATAAGCGTCATCGGAGCTAGATCAAAAAAGTAATATGATAAAGCTCGGGAAAAAATCTTTATTTTCAATCTTTATTTTCAACTTTTTGTTACTGCTCTTTCTCTCTCTTCTTCTTCGAATTTCGCCCCAAAATTAAGTAATGAAAATTGCGTTTGGGGTCATATCACATTTGTGTTCTAAATTGCATGGCATGCTTAATTGGAGAAATTGATTAGCTTTAATTGAGAAAGGGGACAAACAAGATTTATTTAACTACAGAACCGTGTTCTTTCTTCCCAATCATCTTGAAGCAATGGAGAAAACAATGGACGACATAATTCGAAAACATCTTGAACGTCACCAATTTCTGAGCAATGCAGAAAATGGTTCTAGAAGAACAATTCCACCGTTGAAAAACTTTCAAATATCACCCAATGGTGTAGTGACTTCATTGGCTGTTAGTCAGGATTAGGCTCTAGAAATCAAAAGAGTCGCTCTAAAAAAATATTGGGTAAAAATGCTCCATGAGGGTAATTATGTGTCCAACCAACATTGGGCATTTCTTTTGGGCATGTTTATTTATCCAATGTGGTGAAAATTTTGCCCATTCTAAAGTATTTGCTGCTTAACTTTTTAACCTTACTGGGCAATATGCTTCTCGCATTGGGCAAAATACTGTCCAAATTGATGGGAGACATAATTACCCTCGTGCTGGTTAAAATTTAACCAAATATTTTTTTTACAGTGCATGGTGTTTGACAGTGTTTGGCATCGCCGTTATCTGACCAAATTGCCTTTCTTTGGCAAATATGGAGACATACAGGCCCGTATTCTGAACTCAGGTTTAAATTAAACCCTGGTTTAAAGTTGTGGTTTAACTATGGAGTACCAATTGGGTCACAAAACAGTACACATTATTTTTATTTATCCATACGACACCAAACTTGTTCATAGTTGTCTGGGAATGATAACTGAGGTATTTTGAAATATTTTTCTTCATTATGAAAGCAAAAGGAAACAAGATAGTAAACGTAACAAATATACAATATAAACATAATTTTTGAATTTTTGGCTCCCCATAATTTTTAGCACGGAGTTAGACCTTGGTCTAAGTTAAACCTGACTTCAGAATACGGGCCACAGTATATAGGATTGATGTCTTCATTCTTAGCAAATAAGCAGCAGGCAATATAGATGGTTGCACTTTAATATACAACACCCTATCTACTGGTGTGCCACAGGGAAGTGCAATAGGACCACTGTCTTTCCTTGTGTTCATCGACGACCTGACCGCCCAAGTAGAACATGGGCTTCACCTCTTTGCTGATGAACAAACCTTGCAGACAGAAGAGGTGTTAGATCATCAGCAGGAATCGACTTTATACATTAGGAAAAACATATATTTCAACTTTTGCCCAAGCATATCTAAGCATCTCATTATTCACACAACATGCATTCCACGATTTACTATTTTCATTTCATGAATTTAGGTATGAAAATGCGAATGAAATTTAATTCATTAAAGCATAATACAGGTATATGGGCTCCGGAATTAGGGTGATGCCGGGGAGTTCCCCGCATTTTTTTAAGTAACGCGAATTGTGTCCCTGTGGCCTTGATAAGCTTTAAAAGATAAATAATCTTTATATTGATGAATAAACGATAAATATTCATGAATAATTAATGAATATTTATATTATTTTAAATCAGCAGACAGGAAGATGAGTCAGAAAACAACCTCGCGTGAACTCATAGCATGCATACAGAATTTCGCTTTAATTTACAAATATCAACTACGCTCACTGCAGCCACACATGACCCCCACCTAGATTTACAACGACAACAACAAAGTAATACGCCGAAACAAACAGCAATTTATTTCATGTTTACCGCCGATACATCATAATCATAGCGAATATTAGATACATATAGTAACGTAAGAGCTTGTTGCTCCCTCGTGCAGATAGGTCATATAAAACTCCGCTTGTTTTCTTCCCACGTGTTAATTATTGACATGCATTGAGTTTTTAGGGGAACGGAAATGCCCCCTGATGAGCGGAATTATGATATCCCTAAATATTACACACATGCTGAAAATGATGCCTAATTCAAAGATTTTTCTCTGTTTGTTCTTTGTTTTAATGTCAAAGACAAAGCTGAACATGATGTTTTCAATATGCTTTGCAGGCATTTTTTTTCTCAAGTTTCGGGTGCTACTTTTCGCAACTTCCTAAATAAGCAACATTGGATGAGCTTTAATATTGAGATGAATGGGGGAATTCCAGAGATCCTTTTTAATATTCCAGGGCTCTTGTAAGCATTTCGGGGGCTAAATCGCCCCAGGCCCCGTGTATTTTCCCCTGATGCTTTCTTGGAAAACATTACTCACCCGAGTACAGATTCCAGTTAACGTTTAATCAACATCTGTCTTCCGATTTGTTGTCCGATCTGACAACTTTCCTTGATTTTGATTGGCCATGAAGTACTGTTACTATGGTAACTGTCGGAAAAAGCATCCGATAAATTTCATGGAATTCTCACCTGAGCGACAAGAGCGACATTACATCTGTTGCTTATATAACACGATTTTAAATACTAAATCGATATTATAGAAATCTCTTATTATAAAATAATGATATCATGACCTTTGTATTTGGATTTAAACATTATGCTGTGTTCATGGAATATTGAATATTCATTTTACAGCAAAACAATATATTTAAGTGTTGTCACGTGTACATGATTCAAATGAAATTCTTCATTGGCCCGTGTCACATCTTATTCTTTTAAAATAAAAGTTGTTTTGTGATAGATCTTACAATACCATATTCCACCACCTTTTCCTTTCCATTCCTTTTTCTTCTTTTCTTTTCTTGTTCGTTAACTTTTTGGGGGTGGTAAGTGGCACCCAAGCCCCCCCCCCCCCATCAGTACGCCAGAGATTGGTTGAATAAGTGTAACAGGGGAGAGCGAATGACAGGTTACATAGGTTGTTGGCCCGGATAGTCAATTACAAACGCAAGGTTTTAATTGCAAGAGTGCTTTGCAAGGCGACTTCATTTTTATTTCAATTCAAATTTATCCAACAATCATCATACAAACACATTACAAACTTCATACAAATATTACATAAGGTGAGATAAATATAAGGAGTAAAATGACAATACACAAGGTATAAACATAATGAGAGTGTAAGGGGTGAGTAGAAAGGAGGTGATTCCTTTTATAATATGTACCCCAGCAAGCTCATGAAATTACAAGTTATGGATGTACAATAAAAACAAAGAGAATGCAATAGTATAAGACAACAGAACAATTATAAACATAATGCCTAGATGATGGTCTCGTAACGTCGACAATAAGAAAAGGAATGGACTGATCTTTCTCGACTTACGTCATTCGACATTGTGAACCATGAAGTTTTTTAAAGATAAATTAGCAATTATATAGTTGTAGCGCGAGCAGTCTTAAATGGTTTCACTCGTATCTTTTCCATCGCAAACAATATGATTCTGAAAAAATAACAAGTTTACAATCAAAGATGTGGATAAAGGTCTTCCTCAAGGGTCGGTTCTTGGCCCACTGATGTTTGTTTTATTCAAAATGACCTAACAAAGAGTATTTCTAATGGAGATGCAGATGATACGACCATCTCTGTATCAGGTTCTTCCAAACATGACATTGAAACACAGCTTAATGAAGTAATGAAGCGAACACATGAATGATTAATTCAAAACAAGCTTATTCCCAATGTCGATAACACTAAGGCAGTGCTATTTTTTCACGGCAAAGAGTTTGCACATTGCAAAAAAATATATACATTATTTTAGATGTAAAATCAAAATGAATAAAGATGTCTGGGTGTGCTTATTGATTCATATCTAGATTTTGAAAGTCATACAAACTAAAGAGCAAAAGATGTCAAGCAAACGTTGGGTATTTTGAGGAGATAAAGATCTATCTTCTCCGCAGAGCAATCAACACAGATTTACTGGAGATATGTGATACCCATATTCTCTACAGTTGTATTGTATAGATATGGAGAAGTGATGTCAATTATGATATCCCTAATCACCTCCATCAAAGAGCAGTATACTTCATTTCACACTTAACCTGGGAAACCCCGTCCAATGAGGTATTTAATACATTATCTTGGCCAATATTTGACAAACTCTTTTGGAAAATGCTTGCTGCACAATGTTTAAAATAACATAAACTTGCCCCAGTTATACGTTTAAGAAGAATTGTATTACTAGACACAGTACTAATGAGAAATTCTAGACAATCAAATAAAATGATTATAAGACTCCCGAGATGTTCTATCCCTTTTTACCAAAACTCTTTACTCTATTCTGGTGCCACAAAAGGGAACAACCTTCCGGATGATACGTGACTAGAAAATCGACCAGCTTCTTTTAAATTACTACTAAAAATAAACTAAATGCCATCTCAGTTCGGAATCACTTCTCATACTTACAGTCCATGCTATTTTGTTTTATTATGGGTGCATAATTACCTCTTCAATTTATTTTATCTCCTATGCTATTATTTAAGAATAGATTATGATTGATTGGTCAGATGTTTTATTTCTTAACTCCTCAACTCTCTCTCTATATAAACACATGCATCTCTCTCATATTCGTTCTCTCTCTGTTTGCCTCTCTCCCTCTTACCGCTTTATTTTGCTTTATCCTTCTGAGTCTGATTTTGCTACGCATAATGTCGTCTCCTCTAATATTTCTTTTCTTTTGTTTTGATGATTCTTAAATGAAATTTTTGGTTTTATGTGCGTAATGAATTAGGCCTATGCGTTTATGTATGTAGATTCTTATATATAAGTAGAATTGTAAGAGCAATTACATTCATTTATTTAGTTATTTCCTCTTTAAGGATATTCATAGCATAGAATAATTAAGAATATTCCAGAATGTCTCAGTTAAGCTTTATTAGGCACTATATTTAATGAGATGGAGTAATTTTTGTTATTTTTGGAATGTTCAAAGATAGACATTAGATTGCTACGCCATAGACTCCTAGTGGCAGTGAAAAGGACAAAAGGATTAGCTATGTTGTTTACATTGTTAATTTCACCGAGGTCATTCAAGAGTCTTCTAGAAGTGGACTATTCTAGAAAGAAGGATAACGTTCTTTTTAAAGACAATACTAGAAGCTTCCAGAATAGTGAATATTTGTATATAAATATAAGCTGGCAGTTTCTTCAAGGACATCATCATCATACACAGATCAGAACTCAGAGTTTCACACCAGACTTTATGTCAGAGCATAGTTTATTTCCAACTGGAATACAACATTTATCTTCTGTGGAATTATTTGCACGCCATCAATGAACTGTTTGCAGTTACTTTGAGAGAGAAATTCTCAGTTCTCATCGAGATCATCAACCTGTTTTAATGAACGCTTTTTAACGTATGGATTGCTGAAATTGACTGTTAATCGTCATCAACATCATCTTCACAGAAATTTCAACTCGTTACAGTGACCCTTGTTATTTATCGTGCTTCAACATCAATTTCATGATCGCTATCATTGCGAACTTTTATGTAAGGAAACTTCGCCAACCTTCAAGAGATGTAAGATCATTATTATTTTTGATTTGTTTAGTGTATGGTTGATTATTTCCTGTAATAAAAAACAAAGGAAATCAAATTTAAAACTAAATTTTCATTGTTATTTGTTGCGGTATCGTAACAAGATAATAATGCAGAGCCCTGTGGATGTCCAGTTATTTTAAATGAACATTTTAATGGTACATAAATGTGTAATTTGACATATTTTTTGTATTAAGCTGAACAAGCTTTGGATAAAGATTTGTAATAAATGAATAAATAGATAAATAACTAAATGAATGAATAAAACAAATAAATTATTTACAATTTCCCTATGCACTTGTTCAATATGAATTTTTTGTATACTTGTACCTAAGAACTTGAAGAGATTTGCTTGCCTTGATATCAAGAACAAGTAACCTCTTCACCTTCTCCCTTTCTTGTTTTTTCGATTCCATGTCGGATTTAGATTTTATTTAACTTGTGGATGACACCAGAATAAAGCGATATATTAAATAAACAACGAAATATAATTGATAGAGAAGCCCCTGACATTTAATGGATACTTAACCAACGCCTATCTTTATGGGTCAGCCCACGTTTGATATCTGTCATTCCTCTTTCTTACCTTTACACGAATAATCACTTGCATAATTCCAGATTTCTTTTATAACCAGTTGAGAGATCATTTATCGTCACCTGATCGTTATAAAATAAAGAGACAGGGGCTATCTGTCTTTATATGACATCATCGGTGCTATTGGATCCTACCTAATAGCCAGGGGGTTCTTTCATAAAGCTGTTCGTACGTTAAGAGTGACTTAAAGAACGACTGGTGAAATTTTCTTGTGGCAAATGATAATCACCATTAACTGTTCATTGGGGATTATTTAGCGCGCAAGAAAGGTTCACCAGTCGTTCTTAAAGTCGCTCCTAACTTACAACAGTTTTATGAAACACTGTAGTTATGAACCTCGCCCTTTGTATCATAGTCACACCACTGAATCCGATTCCAGACCGATTAAAGCTATTACACTCTTTCAAATGGCTTATCGTTGGTCGGTTTGGAATTGGTTTCGTCAATGGGCCTGTCACATAAATCCAGAGGAGGCTATTGACATATCTCCTTTACCAGTCGAATCGTGACAGAAAGAGAAAGAGAGAGGGATGGGAGAGCGGGTAAGAGAGAGTAAAAATTAGAGAGTAACAGATACAGATGATATAGAAATAGATGGGGCTGAGCTGAAGGCTGTCCTACTTGAATAATAATAATAATAAAAACCACAAGATATCTGCTGTGAACATTTTGGTACCAGCTTGGTATAAAAGGGGAGTAGATGATTCCCGATCTCCCACTTGCGATTGTTTGCGTCTATCGCACATTCTCTTTCTATTTCTAATGTGTCTCTGCTTTACAACAGGGGTGCAGATGGTACGGTTCCCTCAAATGGCCCACTCTCACTATACTTTAATTGCCTTTTCGCTGGTTGCAGGTGAGTAGACTCTAATTATTTGATGTATTAAACCTTAGACAACGGACTAAGCACCCGTGGGGATATTTTATATAGTGCTTCTATAGTGGCGCTTTTTGTTGTTTAGAATTGAAACATTACTTGTGAATGTGTAGGGCACTTTTTCCGGATTTCTCTCGCCTATTTTACAGTTCTAATATTCACCTGTGGCCTTGTCACTAATACAATATAATAAATAAAAGAAACCTTCATTAACACGCTTTGTTTTTCAGAAGGTTTCCATTACATTTCATTACGTTATATTATAATTCCGCTTTACTTTCTAACTTTGTTGCATTTTTTTAACGAAATAAATTTGTTATCAATCAAAAAACAAAAATCAAATGGGGGGAAAAATCTATATAAGATCGTAGCCTGTTATATATATATATATATATGATCATTTAACCTGCAATACTATTACTATTAAAACAATTCGGGGCCTCTTTTCGCTGCTTGAAGTGAATTGTATTATGAAAGTGACCTCAATCTTCAAAAGTGTTGATAATTTGATATGTGTAGGTTCGGGTCATTGTCCTCATTTTCTCTCTGACACACAGAGAGACTCGCACATCCACACTCACATACTCGTATCTTATGATGTCCTCGAGCTAATCGTGCAATTACTCGTAAGACAAACCTGTCCTGGTCGTATGATAACGGTACAATATTCAATGATCTTACGCTGATTAGATGCTCATGCGCTGATCGTGCGATGGTCCTACGTTGATCACACCATGACCCTACGAGGTATTTAATGGCTACGATACTCTGGTCATGATGTTTTAAATAACTATAATACTTACCAAAATCGTAGGCCCTACTATGATCATTTATCCGTGCGAAAATCGTACGATTATCTTAGTTCGCCCTCGAGAGGTCGTGCGACTAGATCTTATAATCGCCCTACGGCCACCCTCTAGACCAAATGTACACAGCGTATTACCGAAGATACATTTTATAACCAAATTCCGTTGTAACGCAATCCAATAAAACACGACGAATTCAAGAAGATAAAAAAATGCATCGTCAGATGCCCTTCATGACAATGAGCAACCAAGAAATCTCTGTCGTTTCGTTCTGGCCTAACAAAATATTTCCAATTTTTCGTCAGCTCCAACACTTAGGACAAACTGCTGTTCCGGTTCACCAGTTTTCGACAAAGCTGTTATTGTCATTTGACGGACCTTTTCAATATATTTACCGTGTTTTTTCAATTCGTCGTGCGTTGCGACGCGTCGTGACGCTACCTGTCGTTCTCATGCATATACTCTTTTTCATTTCAGTGCTTAGTCCGACAACGTGCTCTTATCAGTCCTGGCTTAAATTGACCAAGGTAAGCATGTTGCATGATTACTCTTCGCCTATTTCTTCAATATTTAACTGCAGATCATTGATTAAAAAAAAGATAATTATGATATTAGGAATGAACTAAGAATATAACGAAGAATCAAATAACCGTCAATATCAAATCCAATGTAAAATAAAGTATGCAATGGTTAACTGTTCCACATAAAGTTCGATTTCCAGACCAAACTTATCATCGCTTGCAAGATCTATTTAGAAATTTATTTGCCAAAATGAATTAAACTTTCTTATTCCAGGGAAGTCATGAAGGTCTCCCTGTTAGACTTACAACGTGGTTGCCAAATTGAGTTAAGGATGCAAAACCGTTACCACGCTGTGTATTTCCCAAACTTGCATCGGTATGGGCATGACTTGGCCCGCGATTTAGATTACCTTAAACTATTTTCATTTGAAAGAATGCGTTAACACATTTTTTGGTTGACCGTAAATGCGGGAATTTAAAAACCAAGGGGCTTTTGAATTTCATTCTATTTTTCACATTTACACTGAATTTATCCCACTGTTCTCTGTCTGTACTCCCTCCCCATTTTCTTAGTTAATAAAACTTTAACCCTTATCCTCCTTAAAGGACAAGTCCACCCCAACAAAAAGTTGATTTGAATAAAAAGAGAAAAATCCAACAACCATAACACTGAAATTTCATCAAAATCGGATATAAAATAAGAAAGTTATGACATTTTAAAGTTTCGCTTAATTTCACAGAACAGTTATACGCACATCCTTGCTGGTATGCAAATAAGGAGACTATGACGTCATCCACTAATTATTTCTTTTGTGTTTTATTATATGAAATATGAAATATTCTAATTTTCTCATCATTTTCAAGTGATACAACAACTAAATCCTCCCTGAACATGTGGAATTAGCATTGTTTAATACTATATGGTTCAGTCAAGTTGGTCCTTAATGTCAAATCTATAAAAAAAAATGAGATATTGTATAATTCAAATAATAAAAAACAAAATAAATAGTGAGTGATGGACATCATCGACTAACTCACCTAGTTGTGCATATCACTGTTTTGTGAAAAATAAGCGAAACTTTAAAATGTCATAACTTTCTCATTTTACATCCGATTTTGATGAAATTTTCAGAACTATGCTAGTTTGATTTTTCTCTATTTATTCAAGTCAGCATTTTCCTGGGGTGGACTTGACCTTTAAGTCCCTGATAGCTTTCAAATTGAACCTATTTGTTAAAAATCCGATCTTGCTTTATTTTCCTTCTAAGTTTACTGAATGAAATTGAGTCCTAGGGCTTACCTCTTTTGCAAGATTTTCTTTGCCAGCCCTTCCATTTCACTTTTAAAATACAATCAACTAAAGTCAGCTTTGGTATAATTACACTACTTAAATCTGTAATTTAGTCATGTATGCCACTGGGTTTATTACTTGTAGTACCATTGATTTATCTTATGTCTACCCGGTTTTTAAAGAAAAAAATACAATCAGAATTTCGATTACAAAAACATATATATTCTTATTCCAAACGATTTTTTGTGCTTATGACAAGCAATGGTCCATTTACTTCATCCCTAAATTTATCGACATTTATTTAATTTCCATTGAATATGATAATACAAAGTAATGCAAATCAGATACAATTTGAAGGATCATTATTTCAAAGTAAAGCATGGAAGAAAAGGTAAGGAAAAAAAAAGAATGAAAATATCAAAAAGAGACGTTTGGTTATCCAAACCATATAATACCAATATCATCGATTTGAGTTTATAAAGGAAAGGGCGTGCCCCACCCCTGCATGCATCTTATTAAACAATGGCTCACAATTTTTTTTTTTTTTTTTTACTTACTTGCAATTACACAAATGTTAAAACCCTCAATAATTTCAAACTCTCTGTTAAAAGACATTTCCTCAATCTTGCCTAGGCCGATCAACTGGGATGCAATACCATTCCCCTTTCAGGACTGATGCTATAAACTATCATCTCTTTTTTGATATATTACTTTATATAATATTGTTATCACTTTATACGTCTGTATTTTAACAATATCATATGGACTGATGATTGTATATGTATTATCACCATTGATTGTTTTTAATTGTATATACTTGTATTGTTTGTTATCCAGGGCCTCATGGAAGATCAACTTTTGTTGAATGAGCTACCCTGGTGAAATATGAATAAATGAATAAATAAATAAATAAAATATACTTACCTGCTCAAGCAAAATGAAAAAAGAGGGTTTTAAGAGTAATTTTTACTTTAGATACTATCAAATATTCTATATTAAAATGTACTAAAAGTAAATTTCTAATTTGTAAAGAAACTGTTCAATACCATACCCATCGTTTCGATTACCGTAATGTATAAGACTGCAATAAGATCTCAACGAAAACTAATTTCTCTTTCTGTATTTTCTTGAAAATCTTGTAATAACAACATGCAATTGATGGCAAATGGGAACATTTTGTGAAGCTAACTTACTAAAAAGCCTTGTACGATTCTCCTTTCATTTTTAAATCTCTTGGAAAGAAGAGAGTAGAAGGCGAAGCTATTTGGAGTCCCTTGCAGAATTTATTCGAACTTTCCTCCGAGGCTAGGTTTCGGGAAAACCTCAATGCCAGCTACCATGAAATTAAAGCCACTCTTCCGCAACCCTTTCACGACATCCTCGATATTCCACCGGAAGAGCGCCATCTACCGGACGGAATGACCATCTATGATATCTTGGAGATGCCAGCGATGACTGAAGAGAACATGAGACGGATTGCGTTCTCACGTGAATTGCCAACTCATGTTCCAAACATCAGCGAAGAGAGCATCATCAGAGTAACCGAGGAGCAGCGGTTTCTGAAGATCATTAAGGTAATCAATTTAGCTCGTAAACTATAAAAAGGGTGTTGTTGGATATCATATTGGGGTATGTAACCTAAACAAATCTGGACTCAAATTGAAATGGATTTCTGATCGTAACTTCACATAATTCTTAAACCACTTTTGACTGAGGTGAAGGTATAAGTTATGTAACTTACGATTTCGAAATAATTCTTTAAGTCGTTTATTAAAATAAACAATTCCACTATCAGTCTATGTAAGCATGTCTGTGAATCGAAAAAAACCTTTTATCAGGAAATCCCAATTATGTTGGGAAGTTTTTAGACCGGGTTCTCCACCATGTTGTGTCATGATTATTTATATTACAAGGGAAATATTAATAAGGAGACGATATAGAATATATATAGTTCTATTCATGATTCATTCAAAAAATTATTCGTTCAGCGTAGACGAATCCCCCCCCCCCCCAAAAAAAAAAAAAAAAAAAAAAAAAAAAATTTAAGATATCGTTTCTGTAAGTTCGTGTTTTCTATTTCCGGGAAAATGGTTTAATGCTCACAGTTTTCCAATTGTTTGGGAAAATGCAAAACACTAACGATGTAATAAGCGGAGGAAAGAATAAAGTCATTTGGCCAAACAAGATCTTATCGGTTGGCTTTTACATTAAAATGAATCAATCGCAGTTCAACCTGACCTGCTTTACACTAATAAGCTCTAGAGATTATCTTCGCGTTCTATGGGGTGTCGTGTATGGCTGATGGTGTTTCAAGATTCCCATACTCAGCTATCTTTAGATTTAACAATGCCTTTATTTTGTAACCTGGGTATTTAAAGTTAAATACTTTGGCTAGTATGCCTCGAAACACACCGAGTGTGTCAAGGGGGAAAATCAACCTGTAAATATGCACTTGAACGAATGCCCGTGTCATGAACACAGACAATAATGATATAATCTTATTTTCTCCCGGACAATTTGATATCATTTTAGGGGTGTATGTTTACATTTGGATGATCAGGATGTGCCTATTTTCGTGTTGGGAGAATTTAGTTGTGCCACAGTGATGTATTACTCTAGTGTTAAAAAACAGGTGTCCATGAGGTCATACTTGAGTTGCCATTAATGTCTTTACAATTTACATCTTTAATAAAACTAGCATAAAAATACATGAATTATATCAAAATTCTTTTTCAAGTTATTCTTATGTTAAATTATTTTCAAAATGCATTTTGTGATCAATATTGCAACTGGTATCATTATCATTATTACTAATTCATAGTGATGATTATATTTTTTCATATTATCATCATACATGTGACCAACCACCTCAATGTCGACATCAAGTCGCCATAGATGGTTCTCTGTAAAAGAATAATAATAATAATAAATTGAGTATTCAAAAAGCAAACATTAAAAATAAACATTATCTCAAAGATTAATTTTCCTCCTTTATACTGTAAAAACTTTCTGATGTGAAGTTAAATAGAAAACTACATTCAGAAATTTCTTTGACACAAGTTTTTGAGGACTATTTTCTGATGTTAAGTGAATAGAAAACTACATTCAGTAGTTTCTTTGACACAAGTGCAGTTTGCACATCTCACGCTTGAGTGATTCCCGAACTGCAAACATTGTTTTCTCTTTATTCTTTGAAAATCTCACTGAATTTCTTTTGCATTAAATCAAGTACTTTTGTGGGTTGTAGTTGATCAATTTTTAGAAGGTATATACCAGTTTAGTGCTTAGAGTGGACTCTTTTAAAGTGAATAATGTCATAAAATCATTTATTAAAAAATAATTAAAGAATGTATGAGTTTGGTTACCTTTACTTCTTAAGAACTTCTTGGAGAGTAACACGAAACTACCATAAATTCGTTTACATTTTGCTTCTTTGTTCTACTAGAGACAAGACAGCGATTACGTCAGAGCATGTGCAGCCAGTAGCGGTTGGGTCCAAGTAAGCGATGGTATCACGGTTGACAATCAATTCGTCGAAGTCAGTAGTGGACAGTTCTTTTTTCAAACGACTTGTTTGGATAGCGGCGGCGCTTGTTACGGATATCCTACGCCCTCTACCGCTACGGAAGACCGTCTTTCCAAGTGCACCACACTGAAGTCGTGGGTAATAGCCTGGGCCAAGGTCAGAGGCGAAACGAAGTTTGGATGGACTCATATCGCCCTTGCAACTTGCTGCGCATGCGCCGTCAAAGGCAGGCCTGGGGATGGTATGGTGCGAACGTCTGGAGGGGTGTAGTTTAAGTTGTAAATGCTTTTTTTTTCCAATAGGGTTAAGACGTTAATAAGGTAGTACGTGTCAGTATGACATGATTCCGTCGATCAATCTCCAGAAACACTTTTGTTGTACCATTGTTTTCTCTTTAATATGTCTAATCGGTTTTTAAAGGAAAAAAATACAATAGGAATTTCTATTACAAAAACATATATAGTCATATTCCAAAAGCAAATTCTTGCTTATGACAAGCAATGGTCCATATATTTCATCCCTAAGTTTATCGACATTTATTTGATTTCCATTAAAATATGATAATACAAAGTAATGTAAATCAGATGCAATTTGAAGGATCAACATTTTATAGTAAAGCGTGGAAAAAAAGGGAAGAAAAAATTATGAAAATATCAAAAAGAGACGTTTGGTTTATCCAAATCATATAATACCAATACCATCGATTAGATTATAAAAAGGAAAGGGTGTGGCCTTCCCCTCCCCCACACACACACACACAGAAACACACACGCACGCACCCTCACCAACAAAGAACGAAAAACCACACGTAAGCACTAAACCAAGCCTTGTTCAGCTACGCACTGCACACAGAACCAACAAAGTGTCTGACGTCAGCTCGCCTCTGCAGCCTAACTTAACTGGATCACGCTAAACTCGCAAACGTTGTACTTAATAAGTTCGATTTCACATTATTCTTTTATCACATTGATTACAAAAATTGCTATGTAAAAAGAAAAATGTCGTGATTTTACATTATTTTAAAAAGAAAATTTATGTTATTTATGATTTTCCCTGGAGCGATAAATAAATACAAAACACTTTGCACAGTTGTATGCAAGTGGGGACTTGCAATCCTGCTTGTATCATGCACGTGGAGACACTGGTGTATGTTTATGACCATTCACCGGTTAACGGGGAAGTTTTGGCCGTTTTCACAATTACTTTAGCGCCATCTACGTTTCAATGTAATGTACTCTTCCTACGCTCACGTTAAAATACAGTATGTCCTGCCGTCATTCTTGCCATGAGAAGTCACTGAGAAGTGGTTTTACATTTAGGAAAAAACAAGAGTGCGGTTTTTTTTTGGGGGGGATATATTTATATATTTATTTATTCATTCATTTCTCTTTTCTTTAGACAGGGTGGCCTCCTCAGAACTTAAAATCTGCTTTTCGAGAGAGCCCTTTACATACAAAAATACATATAACAAAAACGATACAATGATTATCAATGAAAGTAAAAAATAGAGTTAATTAAAAAGAAAAACCACATGCTTTCTAGAGTCCAAATGACACGGGCCCAGTCCTACAAAGGGTTACGATCGATCCAATCAATCTCAAATATATGGAAATCCATCTATACCACAATTCTTTTCTCCATGAAATGTCCTCAGTATACAAAGAAAATGATGAATGTATGAATATATATCATATCTAGAGAATATTTTTGAACAAATTTGCAAATTAGATGTTGACATTGCTGGCCGTCCATAGTTGTAATAGATCGTATCAATCGCAACTCTTTGTAAGACGGGGCCCTGTTTTGTGAGTGAGTATTTAGGATATACCAAAGGCCTTTTTGACGTTTGTTTTTGTTTATTTCATAATGTTTCTGTTTTTTATCAACTTTCTATTTCTTAAAAATCGTGTTATGTGCGAAAAAATGAAAAATCTAAACGGGAAAATATAGAAAAAATTATTTTCGAGTAATCATTAACAGATCATTTAATTGAAACGAAAACAGTAGCATATTTTCTGCTTAGTTTGTTTAATTCTCTTCATTTTTACTGTTTTATGGGGTATTTTAGATTTCATTATCATTATCGTTGTATCAATAATGATTGTTTATTATCTTTGTTGTTGTAGTTGTTGTTTCAATGTCATGATTTTATTTTTTTTACTTTGCAAATAATCATTATTTCTAATGTTATGACCATTGCCATGATCAGTCGTGTTCTTGTTATGATTCAATTTAAATTTTACGTTTGTTTCCATTAATTCATGTGATTTCATAGCCACTATGATAGGTAACAAAGATATAACGTCATGCTATTCTTGCAAATGTGTAATGACCAATTTGAAGTTTGTCCATGCAAGTTTATTTGTTATACGTGTACATTAGAAATGTAATTTTGTTTTTCAAGATTTTGGCGCCTCTTGTTATTGTTATTTTCCTTATACACATAATGGCTAGTTAATAGTATATAAATGATACACATCATTCAGTGCATTGGTAAGATTTACACGCACGGGGTAGCTTTGTAACAGTTATTCAACATAAAATAGGATTTTTGTTTAGCACGCACATCCACCTTGCACCTATAATATAACCCAAGCTAATCTTGGTTACCAGTTCTGGTGCACACAGCTTTAACAGGAATTACTTCCTGCCGATACACATTTACCTCACTTGGATTGAGTGCAGCACAAAGTGGATCGATTTCTTGCTGAAGAAAATTACGCCATGGCTGGGAGACGAACCCACGACCCTCTCTTTAAAGGTCAAGTCCACCCCAGAAAATTGTTGATTTGAATCGATAGAGAAAAATCAAACAAACATAACGCTGCAAATTTTATCGAAATCGGATGGAAAAAAGAAAGTTATGACATTTTTAAGTTTCGCTTTTTTTCACAAAACAGTAAAATGCACAACTCAGTGGTATTCAAATGAGAGAGTCGATGATGTCCATCACTCACTATTTCTTTTGTTTTTTATTGTTTGAATAATACAATATTTCAATTTTTACAGATTTGACAAGGACCATCTTAACTTAACCATAAACTGTTAAAATAATGGTAATTCCACATGTTCGGGGAGAAATGAAACTTTGTTTCCCTTGACAAGGAGGAGAAAATTAGAATATTTCATATAATAAAATACAAAAGAAATAGTGAGTGGGTGACGTCATCAGTCTGCCAATTTGCATACCGACCAGGATGTGCATATAACTGTTTGTGAAATTAAGCGAAACTTTAAAATGTCATAGCTTTCTTATTTTACATCCGATTTTGATGAAATTTTCAGTGTTTTGCTTGCTGGATTGTTCTCCTTTTTTCAAATCAACTTTTTGTTGGGGTGGACTTGTCCTTTAAATGTCCAGAGACTAATTCACTTGTCCAAAAGGCTCTAACAGCTCAGAGGCAACACCACGACCGTTTGGACGGTTTCGAAGGTAGCAGGTGCGATTATTTTAAATCCTGAGCAATGACATGTGTATCATATCTTTAATAACAGAGATATGTTGATCCTTGTTAATTTGATAAACCACCCCCAGCCCATAAGGATGATCGGTCAATACAGCGAAGGTGATATTCTGAGATCCATTCAATCTCAGAAAAATAATCTTTCATATATCTCCGACAGATAAAATACTCTTCAAATCTTTTCGAATAGGTGTATTCTCAGACACATTTTATATTCATTCTATATCTGGAGTACATGCCTATTTATGAAGCAATATCCAATGGGAAAGGCTGTTCTATAGCACTCTCATCTTGTTTAACCAATGGAAATCCTTTCCTCACTTATTAAATTCAAATGCGCTTACATTGTACGCAAACCCGTCGTTAACATAAGAATTTCTCTGATTAAATGATTTTTTTTTTGTCTCGCCTGTTGGTCCGTTAGTTCGTTGGTCTATTAGTCCTTTAGTCCAAAGGTCTGTTCGAAAATGAAAAAGTTTGTGTTCAATTTGCCCTCATTTCTTTATTTTTTGGCATCAACTATGTTCATACTTGCTTCATATATTTATTTGGTAATACCACATGTGACCAAAATGAGAATGATGGGGTCAAAGGTCATCTAAGGGTCAAACGGTCAAATGATATGAGGTCATGTTCATCCTTTATTGAAGTTTTGGTTCAACCTCCTCTCATTTCTTTATTTCTGCATCAATTTTGATCACATTTGATTAAAATGATCCTTGGGTCATACCAAATGCGTGTTGTTGAAGAGGATACGGGTCAAAGGCCATCTAGGGGTCACTGTTGTCTCATTTCTTTATTTCTTTATCTACATCAATTATGTTCACACTTGTCACGTAATACATCATGTGTTTCCAACATCTTCGCAAGATTCAAGTTTATCTCAGATAATATTATATTATATCATTTTATATTTTTATCAGAGAAATAAACAAGTGATCTCAGAATACCAATTTTATTTTAAAGATAAAATCATTGTTCCTTTTCTTATTTTTCGTCTTTTAAAAAGATAAAATGGCCTCAGAATACCGCCAAAGGGTGGTATCCCGTTATCCAGGGCTTAGTGAAACCTGGGTTAAATTAGACCACGCCTTTATATAGTGCGAGTTGTATACTTAATTCACAAATTAAAAATTGTTCTTATCCTGCTGCAAAAAAATGTCAATATCAATTGAGAAGTGAAATGAAAAGAATGAGAAATTACACAAATATAATGAATTTTATTGAATTTATTGGTATATGCCACAAATATGGATGGAATATTATGAATCCAGCATTCATTAGAAGTGTGGATTAAAATTCTATATAGTTAAACATAGGCTTAATTATACCACTTCTAGTCATTAGTCCCAATCATTACAAAAACTCCTCTGAGCTGAAATAAATCACTGATGACCTGAAAGCCGATTATTTGATTCAGATCCATATCGTCATTTTATTTAAAAAAGAAAATACCTATACGTTAGACATATTCTTGATATTCCATCCTAACCCATGTTTATGAAATGGTGTTTTAACAATGTATATTATGTGAAAACCAAGGATACCGCGCCAAATATCTTTTATTTCAGAAATTGAATTTGTAAACATGCCAATGTAATATGTTTGTATCCACTTGGGATGCTAGAGAGAATTTGCTTCCCGAAAAACGATGGGTCTTAGAACAAAGAACATGTGTTGTCAATTGTCCCTCATGAGAAATTGCAACCAACAGGTCTTTGTTGAAAATAGGTCAATCTAAACAAGTAGTTTTATCCCAGACTCTGGACAAACGACATATTTGCATATTCGTCAGCTCCTAAACAAAGAAGGAAACTGCTTTTCCGGTTCACAAATTTTCGACGACTACCTCCCCGCTGTTCTTTATCATTTGACGGGCATTTTCAATAGGCTTACATTTACTGTGTTCTTGAATCTGTCGTGTGTGGTGGTGCAAAAATTAATAATTAAAAAACTAATTTGAAACCACATTTCTTCCATATTTGTGACAATCATAATGCATCAATCAATTCATTAAAATTCATGATATTGTGTGTCCTTTCCTTATCTGCCCATTTTACCACCCATTTTGGCCCGTATTCTGATAGCAGGTTTAACATAAACTCAGGTTTAAAGTTATGGTTTAAGTATGGATAGCCAATTTTTACATAAATCACTAACGGTAGAGATATCATATTTCAGCTCATTTGGCTCTCAAATCGTTCATAATTGTCTAGGAAGTATCAATAGATTATTGTCTTCACCATCGACGAATCAGGAAAGAGCATAGTAAACATAAGAAACGTTCAACTTAATAAACAAATTTGATACTTTTGGCTTCCCGTACTTAAGCCACAACTTTAAACCTGAGTTTAAGTTAAACCTGACTTCAGAATCCGGGCCAATTTAGTTTTTGTTCCTTATTCAAGGTACGAATTATTTTTAATTGGTGAATAAGTTGACAACTGGCAATCCTTAAAAAATGTGGTCGAAGTTAATCCACAACCATGGCTAGCAGAATGCCACCCAATGATTTTGTGTCTGTGTCCAATACGCATTGGGGTTTGTTCTTGCATGTAAATTCTCAGTATCATTAAAGTGTTTAAAATTTGTTAATATCTCATTCTGATATTGTTATTCTGTCAATATATATTTGAACAAATTAAATAAATAAAATAGATAAACGAATTATTTCGGGTACCGATGTGTGGAATTAAGGGATATAAATTGCATACAAGATGGGGTTATACAGTGCGTATCAAAAAAAAGTTTACACTTAGAAAAAATCCTGTAAAATTATACATTTGTAATATCATGAAGATTTTTCCACAATTCAACATTGGTACAGATCCATTAAAGCAAATGACGATATAACTGTCGAAAAATATTTCCGCTTGAGTGAGCACCACTTACTTTTGAAAAGTTAGTGAAAAATGATTTGCGCAGAGCTTTGAAATAGTTATGTGAATAAAAGTAGACCTTAATCATGAAGAACACGTTGAATTTAGCTAGTAAAATTGATTTGAAGATATCTTTTACCTTTTTAACTTATTTCCTTGCCCAAAACGCTTCAAAGAGTGCATTGCGCCCAATCCCACTCCCCCACACACCGAGGCCATCGTGACGATATTTGATTTACACTGAGCTGTGATTTACATGAAATGGCTTAGGCTTGATTTTCATTTTGTTAATCATTGTCAAGCTTGGAAAAGGTGTGGAGAAACAAGTATCAAATAAAAAATGAAATGTAAACCCACTTTGAATGATAAAAACTTAGTGAAAAAATTTCTGCGAGCTTTACAAAAATGGACAGTGCTCACTCAAGTGTAACATTCTGTCAAAACCTTTACTTTCATTGGATAGATGAGACCCAAACCTAAGATTATATGTGAAAAATTACCCACATATTGTATATTTTTTAATTCCCAGGGCTATTTCAAAGTGTTAACTTTTTTTTTGATACGCACTGTATATAAAGAACCATCCTCCGTCTTTGAATCAGTTTGGCGAGGGGTATTATTTGGGTCTTTTTTATTTCCATATACTTCATTTGATTTTGTTTATATTTTTCTAAACAAGTTAATCAGTTTTTACCTCCTTATCACGTTTATCATCAATGAAAAAAAATTACTTCTACAACTACTACTGCTACTGAAATAGGTGGAATACCTAAGTATAGATTCAAGATAAATCATTAGTCTGTGCCGAAAATGGTGGGGAATTCTAAAAAGAGTGAGAAGATGAGACTTGCAATTTCTCGGAATTGCTGCATTGTAAGCTATATGGGTCCAAGCATGGACCTATTACGAAGCTTGAATATCCATTGATTGAAAGCCGAAAGACCTCAACTACGACAAAAGAAAGAGTCAATTAATCAAAATCGTATGGGCCACTGCATGTTTTTAATTATTTAATTTTGCAATACATCATCCCGATTTTTTGTTCAACATTACATACACACACACACACCATATACACACCATGTATATATATATATAAGAGAATGAAAAGGTAAAACACGAAGTGCAACAGTACAAAAGAAAAGAGAGAGAAAGAGAGAAATAAAAAGAAAAAGAAAGAAAGGGGAAGGGGAAAAAAGGAAGAAGAAGAAAAAAAAAGAATAAGAAGAAAAAGCCGGGGAGACAAAAGGAAAAGG
Organism: Lytechinus pictus; assembly: GCF_037042905.1. Lineage (NCBI taxonomy): Eukaryota > Metazoa > Echinodermata > Echinoidea > Temnopleuroida > Toxopneustidae > Lytechinus > Lytechinus pictus. The sequence goes on along the minus strand of NC_087263.1, from coordinate 12,892,930 downwards.
GAAAAGGGAAAAGGAAAACGACTAGAGGAAAAAAGAGAGAGGGAGAGAAGGGGGCAGAAATAGAGGACAGATGGGGAGAAAGAAGTAAGAGAAAAAAGAAGAAAAAGAATTTAAAAAAAAGAAAAAGAAATAAAAATAAGAAAAAGAAAGGGAAGGACAACAGAAAGAAAGGAAGAAAGGGAAGCAAGAGAGAGAGAGAGAGAGAGGGGGGGGGAGAGAAATAAATCAAACCACGGGAAAGGAGTGGAAAGACACATTCATTCCATCAGGTTGGAGAGAGCCGAGAGAGTGGATGAGGCGTTCGTCCTTCTCTTTCCTTGCCCTATCTGAACGAAAACCAGTCAGAAGAACGCACACCTTGAAGTACCCGATGTTATGGTCCGGTTGGGTAAAATGATGGGCTACCGGCAACCCTGCTGACTTGATCCTGATGGAGCGAAGATGTTCCGTCACTCTGTCAGCAAGCCTCCTCTTCGTTTCTCCGATGTAGATCGCCTTGCACTTGGAGCAGTAGATGCAATATATGCAATCCTTGGTGACACATGTGAAAGATCCGTAGATATGCCAGGTACCCTTTGGTCCGAATATCTCTGTCACTGGTGAAATTACCTCACACGTGTTGCAGCGAGGTCTTCTACATGGTTTGCTTCCGACACCACATGTAGCATTGATCGGAATGAGATCGGATTTTACGATGAGCTGGCGTAGGTTCTTGTCCTTCCGGAACGAAGTCAGAGGGGGCTCGCAGAAAATTTCCGTAGTGGCAGGATGCTCGGTTAAGATGTGAAAGTTATCCCTCACGGACTTGGCAAGGCGTTCACTAGTGGGATGGTAACTGGCGACTAACGGAATCCTTCCTGAAACGTGCTTCTGCTGCTTGGGCCGAAGGAAATCCGCACGTGTGGATGTATCTCATCCGGGTATCCTCGTTGCTTGAAGAAATGTTGCATTTCATCTGCTCGTTGGTTGTAGTCATCTTCCTCTGTAAAATACGACGGATGCGAGAAAGTTGAGAGAAGGGAATGGAATTCTTGCAAGCAGGAGGATGTGAAGATGCGTAGTTCAGGTAAGCATGGGAATCAGTGGGCTTGTAATGCACTGACGTGGTGATACCCGAGCCTTCGATTGTGACTTTGAGGTCCAAGAAAGCCACACTGGCGTCTGACACTTCGTTGGTAAGTTAAACTGAAGGATGCATGCTGCCAAGTCTGTCAATGAATTCCATAACTTCATCCTTGGACGACACTGCGATTCCAAGATAATCATCAATATATCTTCGTAGAAGCAGAGGTTTGGGCCCTTCGTAATTAGACAAGAACCTGCTTTCGATGTATCCCATAAACAGGCAAGCATGAGAAGGTCCCATCTTAGTACCCATCCTCACGCCCTTCTTCTGTTTGTAGTATTTACCATTGAAGCCGAATGCTGAACGTGTGAGAACGAGGTCAGTCAAGCGCACTATAGTGTCCTCGTCAGGTCTGTTAGCTGATTGATGACTCCGTAGAAAGAAACGAATAGCATTGAAGCCATCTGATCGGGGGATGATGGTATAGAGAGACTTGACATCTAAAGTGAAAAGTAACTTCTCTCCATGCTCTGGGAGTGTGATAGTCTCAAGAGTCTGGATCATCTCTGACGAGTCTCTTACGTAGGTCGGAAGACCCTTCACAATAGGAAAGAAGATACTATCCAAATATTCACTGATGAGCTCAGTGGGACAGTTTATCGTAGAAACAATCGGGCGCCCAGGATTTCCCACCTTATGTATTTTAGGAAGCATATAAAAAATGGCGGATTTGGGATTCCTCTGAAGGAGATGCCTGGCTTCCTTGGGTAGCTTCTGGCTGTAAATGAGAGATGTAACAGTTTCCTTCACATCTAGCTGATGGTCATCTGTTGGATCGTGATCATATATACATATATATATGATATATATATCATATATATATATATATATCATATATACATATATATATATATATATATATATATATATATATATACACATATATTTATATATATATATAATATATACATATATACATATATATATATGATCGTGATCATATATACATATATATATATGTATATATACATACATATATATATATATATATATATATATATATATATATATATATGCATATATCTGTATGGGTCCAACTTGATTGATTGAAAGCCGAACGACCTCAACTACACCAAAAGAAAGAAAGTCAATTAATGAAAATCGTATGGGCCACTGCATGTTTTTCATTATTCAGTTTTGCAATCCATCATCGTTATTACATTACATACACAAACAACATGTACACACCATATATATATATATGTGTGTGTGTGTGGGTGTGTATGTGAGGGTGGTCGTGTGTGTGTATATACATTTATATATATATATATATATATATATATATATTGTAAAGAAATGGATGAAGAGAACAATGGTAGGCGTAGCTTAAATCAAGGTTCCCCAGAGCTATCTACCCTTTGGAAAAATTGGTAATGCCGAAAAAATGTCTCTGCCGGGAATCGACCCCGGGCCCCCAGCTTTGAACGCCGGTGCCTTAACCACTAGACCACAGAGACGGGTAAGTGGCTAGGGCGACCCCGATCCGATTGACCGTCAGATAGACAAATTTTCGACACTATATCAATTATAATTTCCTTTGTCGGGTGAAGGTGGGTTTCGAACAATGACAAGCCGCCATGCTTCAGCTGGATCAAAGCTATTGCTTTGATACAGTACACGTAGGGGGAACGTATACAAATGTGTAAAGTTATACATGTACAACAGCTTTGGCAACTCTTTTTATTTAAATATTGTAAAGAAATGGATGAAGAGAACAATGGTAGGCGTAGCTTAAATCAAGGTTCCCCAGAGCTATCTACCCTTTGGAAAAATTGGTAATGCCGAAAAAATGTCTCTGCCGGGAATCGAACCCGGGCCGCGAAATTATTTTTCCTACCGAGTTCTGGACCAACATATGAATATTCATGACTTGCGTCTTCGGATTAAGAGTACGCATGCGCGTGGACTATGCCTCGACCAGTGCTGGTCGTAAGCATTCACGTTCAGTTGCTCAGAATGAATATTAGCATCGTCAAATTACCGGTACTCTTACATAGTTACATATATGCCTTATATATATCCAATTCTTAAACACTTTTCAAACTAGCTGCCATTAATGGCAAGACATGTGCTAGGCTAGGGCTCGCTTAGGCTAGCGCATTAACTTTACCTCAAATCTGGACCTGTCTAATGCCTAGTACTAATCAGTGTTGTAGTGCCTTGGCCTTGAACATTCAAGCCTTGGCCTTGGCCTTGAGGATTTTGAGCCTTGAAATTTCAAGGCATTTTCAAGGCATTTTCAAGGCATTTTGTATTATGTACTTTCATTTGTTTTATAAGTAATTATAAATGTTTCAGTCGTTTTTTTAATGTTTAATGACACTATAATGGTCAATACTACCAGTCACCAGTAACATTAGCAGCAGCAGCAGTAGTAAGTGTACTAGCAGTGTCATCGATTGTAATTGTCACCATTATCAAGAATTTTCAAACAAAGAATACATCAGTTATGAAAATTAGCATTATGTATTGGTAATGTGTTGTAATCATGACTAATGATGAAAATGACAGTAAATAATAATGATCAAGATCAAGATAATAGTGCTTTGATGACAAGAATAAATTTGACATCTGACTGCAATTTTGACAACAATTTTCGTACTTTAAACATAGCTAACTCTAAAGCACGATAACAAGGTTGATTTCTATTCCATTGGGATTTTCCTTGTATTATTTTCTTTGGCCAACAAGAATGTTTTAAGTCTTCATGATATTCTGAAAAGATTTGGTAAAGTTGAACACAGTCTTCAATTTTTTCATATCCAAATGGGTTATGTCAATGGCATGATGAGCCAGAAACTTTGAGGGGCCAAGCATGGCATATAGAGCAAAATTTCTGTCAAAAAAAAAGAAGAAAGCGATTGAAGCGAGCGAGTGAACAAAATTTGTCCCCCTCTTTCTATAGGAAAAGCTAATTTTGCGATAGATTGTTTAAAAAATAATATCACATTTACTCCATCTTTTCCTTTCCCTTCCCCCCTTATCTAAGTGTATTCTTGGTGGTGGAACTTCTTCTTCTCTCTATCTCTTTTCTAAATTGTATATTTGTTTTGGGTCAGATTGACAAAACAAAGGGGAAAAATGTTTACTTCTTTTTAATCATATATCGTTCAACAGTGAATTTAATTTCTCTACAGTTTCAAGGAAATAAACAACGTATTTGTTTTTGTGTCAATATGGTTTCAAGAAATAATGATTAATAAAAAAATAGTAATTGAATAATTAATTATCATTAATATTATCAACAAGTATTAATGATGGCAAGACATGTCCTAGGCCGCATACATTCGTAATTCCGAAGCTTCGTTATTCCGAAGGTTCGTATTTCCGAAGGTTCGTAATTCCGAAGGTTCGTTAGTCCGAAAAAGAAATGAGGTTCGTAATTCCGAAGGTTCCTTAGTCCGAAAACGAAGTGAGGTTCGTAATTCCGAAGGTTCGTTAATCCGAAAACGAAATGAGATTCGTAATTCCAAAGGTTTGTTAGTCCGAAAACGAAATGATTAACGAACCTTATTTCGTTTTCGGATTATCGAACCTTCGGAATAACGCCACAAATGTTCGGATTAACGAACCCTTTTACGTTTTCGGATTAACGAACATCGAGGTAAAGGCAATTTTCGTGTTTCGGAATTACGAACCTTCGGAATAAAGAACCTTCGGAATTACGAACCTTCGGAATTACGAAGTGTAACCGTGCTAGGCTAGGGCTAGCTTAGGCTAACGCATTAACTTTACCTCAAATCTGGACCTGTCTAATGCCTAATACTATAGTAATAGCCGACTAATGCCATGGTTTAAAACTTCGAACCAAATTCCGAACTTTACGTTTGATTTTATTTAACATGGTTTAATATTTCTAGTCCGTATACAGAACCAGTCCTAGATCTAAAAAATATCTTAGTTCTAGTCTAGTCTCTAGATCTAGACTCTGATCTACGCTGTATCAGCATGTAACAACTAGTGTACCAAGGGAGGGGGGGGGGCGCAGACTGCCCCCTGACAATTTACAACTGATCCAGGGGACGTGCCCTCCCCCCTTTGAGAAGCCAAATCAATAATTTGTAATGTCAAAATGCAACAAAAAAGACTTATGTCCCCTCTTTTGAACGTGAAGATCTTTTTTTTTTGCTTGTCAATTTTGTTTCAGCTAAGAAATCCTTAATTTGGGGGGGAAGACGGGGATCAAGATCACTGACGTTAGTTTGTGTCTGACGTTATAATACGTTCCATGCAATGCAGTGGCGTAGCTAGGATTTTTTTATGGGGGGGGGGGCACTGGGGGGTCCTTGCTTTTTCGGGGGGGGGGGCCACCGGCCATTTTTTCCGGGGTGTGTGTATGTGTCACGAGGGCGGATCGGACTTTCGCCAATAGGGGACGGGGCCCGAAATTATTTCACCTATGTTTTCCCCGATCAGTCACTTCTTAGTTTTATTCTTATAAAACAACATAAACATGAAATAATCTCATAAGCCTTATAAAAAGTGTGAGCGCAAAGCGCGAGCTCAAAAATTTGTGATATTCCAACCTGAAAACTGGACACTCTAAGCATTTTTTTTTGTGAACGGAAAGAGAACGAGTACAATAATTGATGCGAGTGCAGGAAGCCAGCCAAAAATTTGTGATATTCCAACCATTAAGCAACATTCTATACATTTTTGTAACCATGAGCAGGATTAGTACTGTACTAAACAATAATTGATGCAAGCACGATTCAAAATCTGTGATTTTCGAACCTAAAATGTATTATGTTTTATTATTAAAGAAGGTATATTTCTTTTTTAAAAAGGGCATATTTCATTTGGAAATAAAAATCCTACAGGGATTTTTTTTTTTTTGGGGGGGGGGGGGGGCTAGAGAGCACAAAACGCAAGTTAAAATTTTTAAATGCTTAAACTGAAGATAAGTAATTTTTAGGACTCTTGTCAGCTTTCTTTTTTTTTCTGCTTACAACCACTTTTAAATTTCAATTCTCATTTCTTGTATCTTCTACACTTATTTTACCTTAAAAAAACAGAATAAAGAATACTAACAAAATAAAGTTATATTCAAAAGGATATAAAGTAAACAGGGCGCACCCCATACCCTTAGTTGGGAGAGGGTAAATCTTAATTATTTCTTTAAACAGTTAATCAATCATTAATTATTAATACTTGTTGATAATATTAATAATGATTAATTATTCAATTACTTTTTTTTATTAATCATTATTTCTTGAAACCATATTGACACAAAAACAAATACGTTGTTTATTTCCTTGAAACTGTAGAGAAATTAAATTCACTGTTGAACGATATATGATTAAAAAGAAGTAAACATTTTCCCCCTTTGTTTTGTCAATCTGACCCAAAACAAATATACAATTTAGAAAAGAGATAGAGAGAAGAAGAAGTTCCACCACCAAGAATACACTTAGATAAGGGGGAAGGGAAATGAAAAGATAGAGTAAATGTGATATTATTTTTTAAACAATCTATCGCAAAATTAGCTTTTCCTATAGAAAGAGGGGGACAAATTTTGTTCACTCGCTCGCTTCAATCGCTTTCTTCTTTTTTTTGACAGAAATTTTGCTCTACATGCCATACTTGGCCCCTCAAAGTTTCTGGCTCATCATGCCATTGACATAACCCATTTGGATATGACAAAATTGAAGACTGTGTTCAACTTTACCAAATCTTTTCATTCTTGTTGGCCAAAGAAAATAATACAAGGAAAATCCTAATGGAATAGAAATCAACCTTGTTATCGTGCGTTAGAGTTAGCTATGTTTAAAGTATGAATATTGTTGTCAAAATTGCAGTCAGATGTCAAATTTATTCTTGTCATCAAAGCACTATTATCTTGATCTTGATCATTATTATTTACTGTCATTAACATCATTAGTCATGATTACAACACATTACCAATACATAATGCTATTTTTCATAACTGATGTATTCTTTGTTTGAAAATTCTTGATAATGGTGACAATTACAATTGATGACACTGCAAGTACACATACTACTGCTGCTGCTGATGTTACTGGTGACTGGTAGTATTGACCATTAGTGTCATTAAATAAAAAAATAAAAAAACTGAAACATTTATAATTACTTATAAAACAAATGAAAGTACATAATACAAAATGCCTTGAAAATGCCTTGAAAATGCCTTGAAATTTCAAGGCTCAAAATCCTCAAGGCCAAGGCCAAGGCTTGAATGTTCAAGGCCAAGGCACTACAACACTGATTAGTACTAGGCATTAGACAGGTCCAGATTTGAGGTAAAGTTAATGCGCTAGCCTAAGCGAGCCCTAGCCTAGCACATGTCTTGCCATTAATGGCAGCTAGTTTGAAAAGTGTTTAAGAATTGGATATATAAGGCATATGTAACTATGGAAGAGTACCAGTAATTTGACGATGCTAGTATTCATTCTGAGCAACTGAACGTGAATGCTTACGACCATCACTGGTCGAGGCAGAGTCCACGCGCATGCGTACTCTTAATCCGAAGACGCAAGTCATGAATATTCATATGTTGGTCCAGAACTCGGTGGGAAAAATAATTTCGCACCCGGGCCCCCAGCTTTGAACGCCGGTGCCTTAACCACTAGACCACAGAGACGGGTTAGTGGCTAGGGCGACCCCGATCCGATTGACCGTCAGATAGACAAATTTTCGACACTATACCAATTATAATTTCCTTTGTCGGGTGAAGGTGGGTTTCGAACAATGACAAGCCGACAAGGGTTCGATTCCCGGCAGAGACATTTTGTCGGCATTACCAATTTTTCCAAAGGGTAGATAGCTCTGGGGAACCTTGATTTAAGCTACGCCTACCATTGTTCTCTTCATCCATTTCTTTACAATATTTAAATAAAAAGAGTTGCCAAAGCTGTTGTACATGTATAACTTTACACATATATATATATATACATATATATATATGTATTGTGAAAAAGGTGAACGAAGAGAACAATAATAATAATAATAGGCATTTATATAGCGCCATCTATCTAGAAATATTCTCTTCCGAGGCGCACAAGAAAAGAAAGAAAAATTGGATGAGTGTCAAAGTGCCAATAACTAATACTGTTAGAAAAGATAAGACTTCAGTTTTATTTGAAGGTCTCCAGTGATGGTATCATTCTTAAATATAACGGCAAATTATTCCAGAGAGAAGGGGCTGAGGCAGAGAAAGCTCGCGTACCATATGCTACACGTGTCTTGGGAGTCTTAAGAAGTTGCTGGTGTGATGATCTTAGGCTACGAGCTGGTGTATATTAAGGCATGACAAGGTCTTGTAGATATGTTGGTGCCAAACCATTTAACACTTTCCAAGTGAGAAGAAGTATTTTAAATTCTATACGCTTCCGGATTGGCAACCAATGTAACTTTTGGAGAATTGGTTAAATGTGTTCATATTTTGATGTACCGGTTAAAACTCTGGCAGCTGTATTCTTAGCATACTGAAGTTTATTGACATTGCGTGAGGTTATGTTAAAAAGAAGAGCATTTCCAACATCTAATCGAGATAGTACAAATGAGTGTAAAAGCATAGCAGCAGACTTATGGTCAAGGACTTTCCTGATGCTGTTAACATTATGAATATTATAGTATACTGATTGACATATTTTCTTTACATGTGCATCCATGGACATGTTTTCGTCAAATACGACACCGAGATTTCGAACTGATGACAAGGCTTCAATCAAGGAGTCCCCAACCTGTATAGTGCGGTCCTTAATCAAATGACTTTGTGATTTAGAACTGATAATGACCGCATATCATCTATTGTATTTTGTAAACGAAGCCTGGCAGACAACTCACTAACAGGGTCAGTTGGATCAAACGAAACATACAACTGTGTATCATCCGCATACATATGATTGTTTTTGCCATGTTTATGCGCAATTTTGGCCAGAGGACTAGAATAGATGGCAAAAAACAACGGCCCGAGGACTGAACCTTGGGGCACGCCGAAAGGAAGTTTAACAGGAGATGACATATTTTCACCAATCTTGACAACATGTGATCTTTCATGAAGATAAGATGAAAACCAATTAAGTACAACTCCTCCTATGCTACAATATTTCAAACGATCCAATAGCAAGTCATGGTCAACAGTATCAAATGCTGACGAAAGATCAAACAGAAGGAGGAAAACAGCCTTCTTGTCATCAACAGCACAAAGAATATCATTTGATACACGAACCAAAGCAGTTTCTACCCCATGACATTTCCTATATGCAGATTAAAAATGTTCAAACAATTCATTATCCAAAAAAATGGTCAGTAAGACGCACAGCCACAACCACAAGACGCACAGCCACAAACAATGGTGGGCGTAGCTTAAATCAAGTTTCCTCAAAGCTACCTTTTGGAAACCTTTTGAGACCGAAAATCGAACCAGGGCCCTCGGATTAGGAAACCGCGGTTGAGGCACCGGTGGCTTACCCACTAGACCACGGCTACAGATACGGGTTACTGGCTAGAGCGAACCCGATCCATTTGACCGTCCGATAAACAGATTTTCGACCCCAATTTGGGCGGTTTGTCATTTTACAATACTTATCTACACCCGACAAAGGATATTTGATTGGTGGGACCGAAAATCTGTTTATCTGACGGTCAAATGGATCGGGTTCGCCCTAGCCACGAGCCCGTCTTTGTGGTCTATTGGTTAAGGCACCGGCGTTCTAAGCACGGGGCCCGGGTTCTATTTCCTGCAGAGACATTTTATCGGCCGCACCAAAGTTTCCAAAGGGTAGGTAGCTCTGGGGAACCTTGATTTAAGGTTGATTTAAACACACAGAATAGGACAGTATGCAGGCTTTCGAATGTATTGATGATCTTGTATTTAATCCTGTTAATCAATTAAATAAATTATTAATTTCAATGGATAAATACATATGCAACATATGCCCTTAAACAATCATGTGCAAAATATGTCATCATATTCAAAACACGACACTGAAATAAATTTTTGAATTTGAATTATAAACTCAATACACGGCATTATGGTAACATACATTAATCCAATTAACTTGGTCTATGTCTTTACAATATATACATAAAATATATGAGTTCTCTTTATATATACAAAATATTCAAATGAGCATAGGTAAGTCAACAGGGCCGGTATTCAATCGGATTGATTTTGTAAGTATTTTACTTGGCTAGGCAGAATGCTTGAACTCGTATTCAGATCACATAATTATGTTAATTTATCAAGCCAAATTTAAGCAATACTTAGTAATGACCGTTGAGACGTCCTAAAGAATGAGTCGAATAATGCGCAATGTAGTATCTATTTTTGCGAAAAATGTATGACTGCGCATATCACGTTTGTAAACTGCACGCAAGCCAGATTTAAGCCTGGCAGGTGGCTGAATTGAATAAAGTAAAATACTTTACCCGCGAAAGAGCAATTGAATACCAAATATGGTTAAGTACTTTACTTAAGCAAAATACTGGCTTAAAAATCGAACTGAATACCGGCCCAGAAATGTAAACTGGCAAATGCATCGATACATAAACAGCGCCATCTTCATGTGAAATTTGTATTTGAGTATGCCCAGACAAGATTCCAATATTTTACCTATTCTAGTATATCTTTATATTGGAAATATCGAAAGTTGTGTGCAGAAAAATCAAAACGTATCATCGTCCCATGATTTGGCATAATTTCCCTCTCATCGCAAGCTGGCACTATCCAGGGTCCCGGTGTGACGTCACTTTAGATATACCATTTTCTATCGTATAGTAGAAACAGAGATCAGATACGTCATCGTATCTACAAGAATGTAATGACTGAATCTATTAAAATAATTCTTATTTTGAACTAGAGTAGTATTTCATACAACATAAGTTACGCTCAATTTCATGCACGACTGGTGTTCCTGATCTTGTGCACATGAGGGAACCCCTAAATGTTCACTCATTTCTTCACAAAAACTCATCTCTTTACCCAGTGCACACTGTGCGACGCGATTACTTTAAGATGCGATCGCAACAAAGTACATGTAGTTCAGTTTGCGCCAACCTGTAAAGTGCTGCAACCACGGTCCGATGTATTGAAGACGAATCGCAAGACGAATCTCAGACACTTGACACGTCAAATCGTCTTTGATTTTTCACACATTTAAATGCTCTAATTCAACAGTGTGAAGACGTTTTCACACTGTGCACACCTCGAAAGTGTGACTGTGCACAGCGTGTGCAAATGGTCGTCTATGTGAAGATGTGATTCACACTGTTGAAATGCTAATTTTCAGTGTGAAAGTGATTTCACATTGTGTCCCACACTGTGACACACACCGTGAGACAATGTGCTCTTTCCAGTAACACTCGGGCTCGTGGACCATCCATTTTGAAAGAGAAATATGGGATTTAAACTTTAATCGGTGCGAGTCAATATGACTGAGAATGCTGATACGTCCCCCAAAAGGATCACCGGTCGTGCAATAAGCCGTGCTTAACTTACGACAAGCTTTAAGCCAGGGTTACATCAAAACCGAAATTTCCCGAATAAATTCGGACCGATTTTAGCCGAATTCGGATGGTTTTGGGGGGATTCGAATGTTCCGGAATCCCTCCCAAATTTCTGGCATTCGCGGAGGGAGAACGGAATACTCCCGAAACCAACCGAATTCGTGTATTAGGATGATTTCGCGGCTGATTTGGTTCCGGTGTAACCATGGCTTTACGAAACTACATCCGATTCACCTGTAAAATCCTAATATTTATGAAATTTTTGGGCATCTATATCATGTGACAATTAAATAACATGTATATTTTGAGGAAGAAACCTTTCAAAATAGACTCTAGACTAAAATTGATTGGTACGTCTTTGTTCCATTTTCGTACCAATGGCTATATCAACAAGTAAAGTAAAATGAAATAAACGAATGTAGGCAAGAGACTCTATTCAAATGCATGCTCCACTTGAACCTCTTGCACATGAAATGAACATAAAGTCAACATATTTCCCATGAATATATCTCCCAAAAAAATTCGCATTATTAAAAAGTACGAAATGAAGTCATCACATTCTTTATAATCATACTTAGCATTTCCAAACTGTGACACTTTTTTATATAAAAGTGTTCGTTGTTATTTTCATAAAGTTTAGTGTTAAATATGTGTCATATATGTTGCAATAATGGTCAGTTTTACTCTTAAAGGAGGTAATAGAATTTTCGACGAATGTGTATTTATAAATATAAACATATGTATCTCAAATATGGGATTTAAATGCACCATATAAAATATACTTTTGAAGGATGACAAAACATTAGTTACTTATTCAGCTTTTATTTCCCAATGAGCTAAATTCGTGAATGTTCATTTAACTACATATAACTAAACATTTAGATTGTTAAGCACATTTTGTGGCTACAAGTCGACATGAAAATGCAAAGTTCTGATATAGTTATCAATAATGAATATTTGTTTCCTGCTACTTTTGGAGAGACACATCCGAAAATCTGCGTCTTTAGACAGGATAATAAATCATAAATATATTCAAAACAATCCTCGACAAATAAACATCCGAAAAGATCAAAATGTTAACGTTAATCCAGCTCGTCTTAAGAATACAAAATTATTAATGTATGAACTACATAGGCGGCGGAAGCGGGGGGGGGGGGGGACGGGGGGACCTGTCCCCCTAAGGACGATCCCCCCTAAATTTTAAGTTGATATTTTTTTTGCTTGTCAAAATTTTTTGTTGGTCCCCCCTAAAATTTTGGTTGATAACCTTTTTTTTTTTTGCTTGTCAAATTTTTTTGGTGGTCTCCCCCCGCCGCCAATATGATGAACTATATAATCAACACTTATGCCCTAGGACACAGATCTAGTCATATAACTGTTCCAGACGTTACCATAAATGAACCATCAAACAATCACAGTTTTAAACATGTATTGGACCATAAAATTCGTTCGAAAACTTTAGGCACAGCTCTCGGATCTTCAAACCAAAAAATGTTATTTTCAAATAGAAAATAATCCATTTTTATTTCACGTGTGTCGCCGTCAGTTTTGACGTCTCCCGTGTCCCGTGTGAAAAGAACTTACGTCCATAAATCTTTGGTTTCTATTTTCAAAAGCGAGGAATATTTACATGAAAATCGAAAAAAATATGATGCTTCGAAAAAACATCCATTGGCTGAATAAGCCTTTGAGCTCCTTGTTTATAATACGAATAAATAAATTAATTTGTTATATCATACATTTAATAAAAAACTCATTAAAGAAAATACACGCATACACTCACAGAGAATGATAATTAAATTCCATCAACATTATTTGTAAGATAATATTTTGTATGCATGCATCATTTTGAAACAAAGGTTACTGGTAGTCTCAAAGAATACTCGATGTTTGCCAGCCATAGCAACATATAATATAGTAGACCTGGAGGTGTTTCACAAAGAGTTAGGTAAATGGTTAAATGAAATGTTGCAGAAAACCAAGGTTTAATCGCCAATCAAGCGTAAAGGGACGTGGCAAAGAATATCAAATTCATTACTAATTTGCTTTTTCTCAACGATCCTGTTGTTTATTTTGGGACCTACATTTCATTTGGAAATGAACGTAGGTTCTTTAAATGGCGAATAAGTGATTTGAAATTATGGATGTTTATATTCTGGGAAAACTATTTTCGAAGTGGATCTTTGTTTATTTGTTTATTCATTCATTCATTCATTTTGGGTACTAAAGAATTGAATAGCATTCGTCACATATTGCTATGTCTCACAAACCCTAGGCAAGCATTGGGTTCTCAGATACAACATTTCCTACAAAGAGATGCATACAATTTGAATTAGTAGTAAAGTGGTTGTGTCAATAACAAGTGTCTTCTAAAGAAAAAGAGAGAGATCTAACTGGATTTGAAACCTCCTTGCAAATCTAGATTTTGCAAGTTCTAGATACGTCTCTGCAAACGTCCTCGAAGCGTCTCATGAAACGAACGAACTTTGAAAATAGTTAGAGGAAACTTCTTCAAGGTCGGGTTTCGGAGACTGCTTCCAGTTTCCGAGACGCACTTAAGCATGTTGAGATGTCTCTCCGACGTCTCCGTCAGTTTCAAAGGAGAATGCAGCTACAGGAGGCGTCCCAGACTTCCGTCACCGCGAAATCCAAGCAAATTGATTAACACATCAAAAGGAGACGTCCCCAAGTACTGAAATATGTAGGTGAGAGAGTAGACAAGTTGTGTTGTCGCAGATACGTCTTTGGGGCGATACTATCGTAATCCGTCTTGCGTGTCCTGGCTGAGTTCGCTCTCACGCGCATCACAGCCTGCGTTATACTGAACACATTTCTGCGATCCATGCGTCTAGCGTTGTCGTAATCAAATCAAAGCCATACACTATGGGTCTCCTCTGTGGTTGCTAGTTAACACGGACCATTTTTATTTGAGACATCTCGAGTCGAACGTTGGGCGCTACAGTTGTAAGGCACAGCCGACGTGCCACCGACCTGGTAAATGCCACGGCTCCAATCTTAACCATGAAGTTAATAAGACGCCCTCTATTTGATTGTGAGTTCGAGGTCAGAAGCAGGTGCAGAGGCTATACGGTTGTCGTGCGTATCACGTATTTTTTGCGTGATTATGTAGTCACGCGCAGCGTGACTTCCACATGCCCAATAACCACTCTTCGTGCTATTCGTACTCCTCCCAGGGGCCGCGGAATCAGATGGCATTTTTTAAACGTTTTTGTACAAGGTTTAGGAAAAAAGTGGAGGGTACTCAAGCCCACCTCCCCCATCCTCGTTTCCGCAGCTACTGGCTCCGAGTTCTTGAAAAAGCACCGACCCGTGCTTACGCCGCAATGATTTTATACAAAATCTGCTGCAGATCATACAGACGGGAATGCACGTCGGGTTGCGATCGAGGCACGGCACTCATAGTAAAATAAATGCTCTCTAAAAATATGTATTCTAGAGGAAGTTAGAGGAAGTTGGCAACGTATACGGCACAGCTACAACACGACGGAACCTGAATAAATTCCCATTCGTAATAGGAGTAGCCCTTTTGTCTAACATAGGCAGGAACCCAGGTCGATTGTTCTAAGCACATCGTATTACTCACTAAAGATGACCTGTGGGGGGAGGGGAGAAGATGAAAGGAAGTGACAGTAATGAGAACAAATATCGAAAATGGTGAGTGTTAACGTAATGAAGAAGAAATATAAATTACAGCTGAAGAGAACAGATTTTGAGAGAAAAACGTTTAGAATTTCATAACCGTAAAGATAAGAATACATTAAAGAAGTTGGTAGAGAAGTAGAATTTGAAAAGTGTTCCGAAGTACGTCTTTTGCCTACCGTCAAGCCAATGAAACCAACCGATTCCAGACCAATCAACACCGTCTATGTTATCAGCATAACATCGGGTGGTTGGCAGAACATCATGGGTTCAACCAAAAGTTAGGTTAATGAATAAAAAAAATGGTTTCAAGATAGATTCAAAGGCACACAATAAAACAAAAAAGCATGATCATATTGAGGCGATTACTAACATTTTAGATGGAAGAGTGTGTTAAAAAACGTGTTCGCATAACCCACTTTTATCCCCTATCTCTGACTATTTTATTCAATAAAAATCAAATAATAAAAAAAAATGAATGTGTCATCAATCAAATATAATTGTTGACAGGAAAGGAGCGGGGAATGTTCCAATTGTTATCATTTAAGCCGTATCTATCATTTATTCTTATTTCATTCATTTCATTCCTCCCACTGTTATGGGGCTATGAATGTCGCATGCACATGAGTTCATTTGTTTGTACGAAGTGTCTGTCCGAAGTGGAATTTAATCCTTCCCCTGTGCCAGACCTTATTACATGGATACCATAGATCATAGTTAGGACTCGTGTGTCAGGCCATGAGTCAAGGCGTGTGGACAAGCGAGAACAAAAAGCCAACGTGGAAAAGACAGAGCAAGCGCCATCGCTGTGCATGCCGAACTGCCGTCTTTTTCTTGCCCGCATTGCAACATACTTTCTCGGGCAAAGATTTGGCTATTCAGCCATCTTCGAACCCATAGGAATTTGTGAAGTTATGGTCGTCTCCGCAAGCGAAGGACGAGCATCACTTAGTTAGTATGCATTAATGAAAATGCTATTATTGCAAATATACTTACAAATTTTCATTTCCAATATTGCACGTTCTTCCCTTTGATACACATTTCCTGATAAAGAACCATGATTTGGGAAACAGCTCGACAACCGTTTCATTTTTTACTCTTCCATGGTCGACTATGTCCCAATCAGCAACAGTTTCACAACTTTCGTAAATCTGCCCGCTTCGTTTACTCTGTTGAGAAATGAAAGAAACAAGCAAAAACATGAGAAATTAAGAAAGCTTACAGAATAATAATTTGACCTTAATGCAATGGATATAAAGACACAGCATGACAATAATAATGAATTCAAATCAATAAACAACTGAATTTTCAGTTACATAGGGTAATGCCTATATTTTCATTTGACACAATACATCGTACGTTTGCTTGTATTACGATGTATTGCTACCATAATACGAGTTCATGTGTTTGGTATCGCAGTGATGCAAAATACAAAGTCGTGCAGAGGCAGTAGGAAATAATGCAGCGCTCATATCGTCCGGTGGTCGTGCGATAATTTTAAGATCCCCGTATGCCACCCGCAGTGTTGTAAATCTGTAACCGGTGTGTTGGCTCAGTTGGTAGAGCGTCCGTCTCACAACCGGGAGGTTGGGGGTTCAAACCCTGTCCGCGTCAGACCAAAAGACGTTAAAAGATGGGAGTTGCTGCTACCCTGTTTGGCGTTCAACGATTAAAGGGATAGAGCCTCGTCGATCTGGCGCTGCACAGCGGCTGCCGGGCCCACGATCAATTGGGCAAAGCAAATTTTCGGAGTATTTCATTTCATGTCTATTTTCGAACAATAAATTATGGATTTATCATTTATCATTTATCAGTGTGATCCTGCGATTACAAGGAGGTGATTATTTTAGGATGACGGTATGTTTATTTTTACAATTACTTAATATCTAAACATAAAAATGACAAGCAATACCTTGATCCGTAACTTAGAATAGGTAAAACTAATGCATACTGTAAAAACCCTAATTCCTTTCGTTTATCGTACGAAAATAACATTAAGATAATCGTGATCAGTATAATGCGTGTTTGTATTTTTAGTAATCATCTAGACACATAATGCAAATCATGGGCTTACGGCTGGGATTTTGGGCGTCGTCTTCCACCAGAAATCATTAATAAATAAATGAACGAAAACTGAAATGAAATAAGATTTTTTTAAAAATACGATAAAACAGAAAAAATAAACAATGTCATATAATACAGTGAAGTGTAATAAGAGAAAATAAAATGAACTGAAATCACAGTAATGTACAATGAATTAAAATCGACAAACAAAATTCGGGAAACATTATTCTTGCTAAAAAAAAAGGGGGAACACCTACTATGATTTATGTCAAGCTACCCCCCCCCCCCTAAAAGAAAAATAGGCCTAATGTGGAAATAATGAAAAATCCATTACAAAAACTGCTATGTTAAGAACAACTGTACATCGATCGGTCTTCTCGGAAGACAACATCTTCAGGTGTTAAAAAATACACCGTAGACCATCATATTAACACTATAGTATTGAAATAACATAATGTTGTATTTTAACAGTAACCGATCATGAACTATTTTATGACCAAGGTTGGGTTCCCTGTTAAGTCTTTTAATCTACAACCATTCAACCATGCTAAAAAACTTGATTAAACTACTGTTGGTTCTTAAGAGCGAGAGTGATACATCATAAACCACAGAGGGGTCAGGCATATATTCCATGTAAAGCTTGTGGGGGAGGGGTTAAAAATCCCTTGAGGTCTAAACGAATACTTAGCAAGCCAGCGGCGTAATGACCCCCCCCAAAAAAAAAAAAAAAAAAAAAAAAAAAAAATGAAGTCAATCATGGCCCATAGGGGAAAAAATATCTTTAAAAAACTTGACCTTTATCATGTTTATGAAACAAAAATCTAATTTGTGATTTATTTTTTAAGGAAATTGATTCATATTTCCCCTTTACCTTTTTTATACTTTTTTCTCCGACGTTATTTATTAATTACTTCCTTTTTTAGGGGAGGGGGATGGGCATGACACTCAAGAACACCCCCTCCCCCTCTGTACGCCAGTAAAGCATGCTCATTTTACCAATCATAGGGCAGTACAAAATGTCATTTACAACTTTAGTAATTACCATGTATTATTTTTTTATTTGCAAACGAAACTGGAGGCAATTTGGAAAAATATGGATACCTAATATGATCCTTGAACTTGATAAGTAAATTTAACATAGAATTATTTAATATCCTTAAAAACTAGCTTCGGGTGATTTAGATGTATCAGATGCCGCTTGATATGAGTGCGTTTAGAAAAAAAATTGCACAAATTAACGTTGGTGGATTTATGGACACTATGAAATATTGAAAGAATATGGCGTTACCACTGCCCCGGGAAGTATCGTAAGACAATCCCTATATGCTTATTGGTTATGCCCTATAAGGAATTTTCGGAGATATCTTAAAGATTTTACAGCGAATTAGCATCTTAGTCTGGAACCAAGCCCCAACCATCCCCACAGGGTTATAACTTATCGCCGTTGCCTTTTGCATGAGCTATTTCAACTCCTCACAGTTTGCAAGTTACTGTAACCGATATGAGTTACGATACCAGATGAGGGTACCGGAGGTGTTTAATAAATCTGTTCGTAGGTGACGCACGAGTTTACTCATGGTTGAAGACATGGGGAGTGTTTCACAAATAGTTAGGTGTGACTTAAAAGTCAAGCTTAGTGCTGATGTGAACATGATATGTAACGCGCACTCTTATTGATCAGTTCGCAGTAGCCGCGCCCTCTTAGCGCTTAGCATGATTTGACCAATGCGGTGATGCCTATAATACGGCACCCAACTAGCATTGAAGTGCGACTCTTAAGTCATACTTAACTTGATTTGCACCCCCCCCCCCCTCCGCTGATCTTCAGTGCAAAAATCCCATTCCAATCAGTTTGACTTCCGTCAGCTCAGGGGCTGGCGGAATCGGGCAGGGGTACTCGTCCTCCCCCCCCCCCAAAAAAAAAAAAAAAAAAAAATCCCAGTAGCCAAAAAATGCCCTATTTTTTAAAGTGGAAAATGCCCTTTTTCATAATGAAATGTGTCTTTTTCAAAATGAAATGCCGTTTTTCAAAATGAAATACCCTTTTTGAAGTAAACCATAATATATTTCAATTATTGTTTAGTAAGGTACTCATCATTTTCGTGGTTACAAGAATGCTTAGAATGTCCAGTTGTCAGGTTGGAATATCACAAATTTTTGGCTCGCTTTTCGCGCTCGCATCGTTTACTATTTAGTAAGGTCCTCATTCTGTTCCTGGTTACAAAAAATGCTGGGAATATCCAGTTGTCAGGATGGAATATCACAAATTTTTAGCTCAGTCGCGTTTCGCGCTGATATTATTTGATTGGTGAGATATGTATCCTCTTCATGAGTCACTAAATGCAGTCCTTAACTGGTTAATTTTCTGGTCAGTATATTAAAAATGTCAGCTCGCGGTTTACGATCGCGTTAATTCTTTAGTTAGTTATGCATATTTTTCATTTTTACAGAAATTGCTTAAAATGTTAAATTTTCATGTCTTATTACATTAATTAGCACCATAATCGACCAAAAAAGGGAGTTTACAACTTCAGATTTTAATTTTTTTCCAAACCGCTCTCTCGCGGAATAAAAGTCTAAATATATATCTCATCAGAAATGACTTTAAATTGGCTTTGCTCAACTTGATTACTATAATACACACAACTACTTCACGCAGATGATAAATCTCATGGTGAAAATATCTCTTTGCACCAAAATGCCGATTTTAACATATAAGTGCCTTTTTTGGCTCTGCCCCCCCCCCCCCTCACCAAACGAAAATACGTTCCGCCAGCATGCGTTAAAATATGATCTGTTAAAATTCGTGATACTGAACAAGTATTCGAGGTATCTCATTTTGCTCGAGGTGTCACGCGCCATCCGTAAGGTCGTGCGTAAATAATAATAATAATAAAAGGTTTTTCGTGTAACCTCTCCTGACTGAACTGCGCACATGATTCTACACTTACGTACCATTATCTCATTCGATAGCGGCCTCAGATCGGTAGGTGAATCCCGTTTTAACTTTTCTTCATCACCGTGATAATGTGTAGGTTTTGTTGACGAAAAGGCGATTTTTTTTTCATGAACTGCAGGGTGCTTAGTTGCTTTGTGATAAAAACCACGTAATCTTCTTCTGAGGACGTATTTTTGACTGCTATTGAGGTCTATGTTCATGTCGTCCAAATCTCTGAATAATTCCAATATAAGTTCTGTTGACAAAATAGAGAAAATACGCAGAAAGGAGTTAAAGGTAAAATAATGTAGTTGCAGCAAACGATTATTAAATGAGAAAGTCTTAAAATCAAGGTTAATTGTCACCCAAACATCATAGCTATAGATTTGGTGGATTAACATAAACTTATCTTTGTGAAATCATGAAATCTTAGCTGAAAACCGACAGTACTTAGGATTACTGACAAAGAAAGGCATATGTGGGACCATGTATTAATATTGATTTGAAAACTACCCGACAATTGATGGAATTACGTATTTATGTTACACATTTCTTAGCAATTTCTTATTTTCGTCCAGAGCCATTTGGAAATATCTTTTTATTCATATATAAAAATATTTGGCCGGTCATTTTATTTGATTCTGTCGGCGCACTCATTTTGAGATCGTTACCACAACTAACATTTCTCTTTAATCTTTTGCCATAGTCAGATTATATAGAGTTAGATTAATAAGTAAGCGATAAAATGTGATAAATTAATATCATTATACCCGTAGATTTCATTGTGTGAATAATTTACTTTGTGATTAATATAAAATGCATTTAAAAAATATTAATGGTTGGAGAATTGTAAGAAAAACATGATTTCATATTCTATATCTTTCATGAAAATAAAGGTATTTTATTAGTAGAAGAAGAAGGAGGAGGAGGAAAAGAAGAAGAAGAAGAAGTAGAAGAAGATAATAATGATGGTGGTAGTGATGGTGATGGTATTTATAACAGTAATCTTGATAATAGTAATAAAAATAATAATGATACAATAATGATAATGGCCTCCCGGTTAACCGCTGTTGTCAGGTGGACGCTCTACTAAGTGTCCCAATACACCGGTAAACATGTAAAATCACCGGTGGAATTTGTTTGCACGTGCACTTACCTTCTAATAAAATTCGTATTGCTCCGTTATCATATATACACCTCGGTTTCCTTGTTTTACCCTGAATATCTACAAGTTAAACGAAAAGGATAGATAACGTTACCTTTACAATGTGGTAAATATTGAAATGTGTTCCTGATGATGATATTGGCGAAAAACGATGATAATGAAAACAATGAAGATACATGAGGGGAGTGGGCGGAGCAGGAGGAGGATATGAAGAAGAAAAAGAAGAAGAGGACGATGATGATGAGGATGATGATGATGAAAATAATGAAGAGAAGGGAAGGGAAGGGGAGAAGGAGAAGAAGAAGAAGAAGTAGGAAGAGGAGAAAGAGGAGGATGAGGAGGTTGATGATAATAATGATAATACTGATAATAAAATTATAATAATAATGACGAATAAAATGATAACGGTAATAGTTAAGAGAAATACTGATAATGACCATCATTACTATCATCAATACTATTAGTCGGGCCTGCGAGATTAGGAATCGTGAGACCTTGAATTCACCTTAGCTTTATTATATTCATGATTACATAATACATCTAATTCACCTCGGGCAAATTTTTCATTTTCCTTTCCAGTAAATTAACTTACGTCACATATCCCGACGGGCTTGTCAATTCCGACCCTTTACCTCACTCCTTTTTATTTTTTTTTCATTTCCCCTTTGACCCTATTAATTTTCTGTTGTATCTGACTTTTTCTTTCGAGAGCACCCCTCCCCTTACTGCTTTGTTCAGTTATCTTTTTTATCATGTATGGCATGCATTTATCATCCGTGAAATCAAATATCTGCTCCATAATCTCCTATTCACGTTCCTTTAATATTTCCGTACTGTTTGAGAGATCAGCGTCATACAAGCATCGCTTCTTAGCTGGTCTCTTTTCTTCATTTCTTTTCTTTTTAAAGCATACATACATTGTACATGTACAACTATTCATATTCTTTCAAAAAGGTTTTATTTATCTATGATTTTTTATTATTCTATATTATTTGTCATTACCAATTTGCAATTGATTTGTATTGATTTTGTATAAAAGTTTTATCATTTGTATTAGGGAAAAATGGATATAGAAATGAAATATATCAATGAACTTCAATTCAATGTCACTTCCTGATCTGTATGAATTTGATGATTACAAGATGTAATAATTGTCAAACAAAACCATTTACGTGCAATTTCAAAACAAAATTCGTTGATCATGCGAGATATTCATGAGTGATAGTGTTTTTTTTTTCATTTATAATACTTCTCATAACATTCGTGGGCAGTGTCTTACCTTCATGCCATTCTGAAGAACTAAGGAGTAACTTGAAAAGATGGGTTTTACGACAAACTTTTAAAATGTTGTTTTCTACACGTACTCACACAGACACCCACACACCTGCACACACCCATATCTTTATATATATGTATGTGTGTGTGTGTTTGTGTGTGTGTGTGATTATGTGTATTATATTAAACATATAATATGGCCTACCTTCTGTGATGGAGGACTCTGTTAGAATTGAAAGGCGAGGTGAAGGTGAAGACGGATGAGGGAAGGGATTATCGACTCCTGAAAATAGAAAAAAAGACAAATTAAAACAAAGAAGTATAATAATAGATTGTTACAAAGTGGGAGGTAGTCATGGACGTGCAATTAAATTGTATAAGTGCAAGCGTGGGTGAAAAGAAAAGGTCATCATAAAGGTAATTGCAAAGAAAAGCAAAAGCACTTTCAAGGAGTAATACCATGGAGGTGTGGTCAAACAATGATCCGGTTGCTTTGCCTGGTCAGCGCATAAACAATCATTTGTGAAGAGATATTGCTGATAATTGCAATGAACAAACAGAAAGATGAGAAGATGTCAATTGGGGAATTTGGGAGGGGGCGGGGAAGGTTAAAATGGTACTATTCGCGTGTTATTGCATGGGCGGGGATCTATAAACTTCTTTACATATAAACTACTTCTAAAGATAAACATTAATAATTTATGAAAACAAAGTTGATAGATTCGATAACTCATGTCAATAATGTATATTATTACATTTATATATGACTATAAAACCACAAACTCAATTTATGCTAAGCATGTAAGGCCTTTAATAATGAGTTTCCATGAAATATAATTTAGCTGAAGGTGCTCCAAGTGCTTTCACATTTTAATGATTCATACTGATATTACTATATGGTAATCCGATTGTGGAAGTAATTACCTTCTGTAATGGATGGAGATTTGCTGGAAGAATATGACCCACTTTGTTCACCTGGTTATGAAGTAGGTAAGGTTTAGAGTTAGGAGAGAGAGACAGATTTCAAGTCAATACGTTGATACATATATTTGGTTCATAATTTCTTGGTCTGCAAGTAATTTGTCCCTATACTACTCAGGAAGTGTAATACCACATGGTCTTAGCCCAGTTGGTCTACTCTCACTTTGGTGTAAATGCCTTTTGGACTCGAATTTGATTTAGTCTATTACCCACTTGGTCTAAGTCTCTTTTAGTATAATGCAGAGCTAATCTAACTTTCCTTTTATCGACTTCATACTTTCTTTTTTTTTCAATTTGTCAAATGAAAATTTGGTTCATTAACAGAAAGTTAAACCAGTTTAAGAGCAAGAGGGTAATAGACGAAATTGATAGAGTCCAAACGTAGTGGCAATATTAGACCAAAACTTTATTAGATCAACCGGTTGAAGACCACATAGGACTAGACCACCAGGGACACCCTGGATAGAACAACGTGTCTCATACTGTGTGATCACAGGGTTTTCACATAGTGGGATATGTGAAAATATATTCACAGTATATATATATATATATATTTACAGTATTGAAATGCTCAAATTCAACAGTGTAACGACACTTTCACACTGTGGACACCTCGAAAGTGTGACTGTTCACAGTGTGTTCACATGGTCGACTATGTGAATGTATGATTCACACTGTTGAAATGCTCAAATTTAACAATGTGAAGGAGATTTCACACTGTCCACTCTTTGAGCACACTGTGACACAGACTGTGGGACAGTGTGTTCATATGAGACCAAAGGGGTCGTTTACTGATCAGCAATTTGTCATTATATTGAAACCCTATCTTACAAGGGAATGGCGAAGTACATATTATTTGGATGCCTTTTTTTCAGATCACCGTGTAAAAAGGTTTTTCAAAAGAACTTGGCACAAGAAATGATAGAATCAATCACACACGTGTGCTCAGAAAACTTTCAAGAAGTAATGTATATATATATATCACAATCACAATGTACTAGGTGTGAGAAGGTATATCGTATTATGAAATTTTTGATACATCAAGATTTGTGTTTTTATCTTGTTTTTGAGATTTTGTTTTTATAAACCTATTTCTTTTACAATTACCCAGAGGAACGAACTGCTAAACGGTCATGGATTTTCGGTACACTCTTTAAATGTTGGCCAACAAACTGTCCACAAAACAATTGGTTTAAAAGAATTATCCAGCTCTTGGTAGTTTTCAACCAATACTGTGTAGTTTTCACCCAAAGCACACATTATTGGTTTAAAACTACCCAGAATTGGATAAAGTTTTAACCAGTTGTTGTGTGGACAGTATGTTGCCCAACATGTTTAAGAGTGTTAAACGTACTCATATTAACCCTTGTGACAGGGTTGCGCGTATAACCGTTTGGGGAAAATGTCATAACTTATTTTACGTCCGATTTGGATGAAATTGTCAGCATTATGCTTGTTTGAACTTGAACTTTCATTGCTGATTGAAATCAACATTTTTCTTGAGTTGACTTGACCTTTAAAAAAGTGTGACAAATGTTTTACCATTCGCTGACCTTAAAATTGGAATACAAATATCTCTGAATGGCGGTAAGGGGTAAGGTGGCTGGAAAGTGTCGTCAGCAGTCGATGGAAGTGTTTTGTTGATTCCTCTTAATACGTTGCCTCTGGCCACCTCCTTAGTCATATCTATCACACTTTCTATTTGGGGGAATTCCTATTTCCTCATTCGCATGTATATTTCAATTTATGATTTTTTTTTTATATTATTTCTTGTTGTCATTAAAATCTTCCTTGTCGAAAATCTATGCGATATGTGACGAAAATATCATTATCAATTTTAATAATCATTATCTTCAATCATTGTCATCAATACAATGATAATCGACATAATATTCTTATCTTTCCATCAATTTATTGATATTGATATGTGCATTTTTCATATTATCATCAGAAGTAGTACAAGGAATGGTATTGCTAGAAATATGATCATCACTGTCATCATCATCATACAAAATAATTCGAATGACTATTACCATTTTCATTATGTTTAGGAGTAGTAGAAATAGTATTATATTTGTCATCGTTATCATCCTTATCATCATCATCATCGCCACCACTACCATCATCATCAACAAATCATATGTCATTGTCATTATTCCATTGAATTCGATTAATTTATTTTGCTCTATAAATAAAAGGGGTATTTTGCTTAAAGAGACATAGAAGGTTCATAATAAATACGATTAGTACATCACTACGATAATAAAGAAATTAATATGTTATATAAAAATTGGGGGAATTGACTTCGTTAATAATGATAACAAGAACTGTTACATTTATGTGAACACTTAATACACTTTGATTCTAAGCGCTTTACACGGCAATTATTATTACCCCGTCATCGGATCTTGCCATACTCGCATACAATGTATGCACTTTCTCCACTCTCTAGGGAGCATTAAAAAGAGTTCCAAGACTTTCAAATCCTACCGGGTACCCATTTAACACCTGGGGGAGAGGGACAAAGTGTGGATTGACGCCTTGCCAAAGGACGCTACGCCGGGGTGGTATTCGAACGCACGACCCTGAGATTACAAGGCGAGAATCCGAACCACTACACCACGAAGCTTCTATAGATTTATTTTACTTACTTACTTCCAAGATACTGCCCAAATCGCCTAAAAGGGGTCAAACGGGCAGGGGCAGGGTGCGCTGATGGTCGTTACGCGGAGGCAAGAGGCGTTGCTTAGTATTGATTTTGGTTTAAGTGCTTCGGGATTGTTACATTGAATATTTCTTTGTCGAGAATGGAT
This sequence comes from Lytechinus pictus, assembly GCF_037042905.1. Taxonomy (NCBI): domain Eukaryota; kingdom Metazoa; phylum Echinodermata; class Echinoidea; order Temnopleuroida; family Toxopneustidae; genus Lytechinus; species Lytechinus pictus. Next base: position 12,866,438 of record NC_087263.1, on the reverse strand, counting down.
TTGATTGGGTTTGGTAAGTCGTTCCAGTCAACGATAGAACGGGGTATGACAGAAAACCTATAACAATTTTTGTTTGTTGCAATGGGGATAGAACTATTAGTATTTGTTTACCTGTTAGCATTCACTTCATAATATTTGAATATCAACTTCGTTGGTGGTGTTTGAGTAAGTTAAAGGGAAAATTCATCTCGAATTTCTCGGTGGGTAAAAATACCAGAAAAAATTCATTTAAAGAAAATAGCCGTGAATGTTCGAGAAAAATCCACCAAAGATTAAAATATTTATTTATAAACCAGCAGCTGCCCCATATGTTTTGTAATATGAAATGCATTCAATTAATTTCTTTTAATTGTTCCTGATGACTTTCTTTTTCTCTCAGGAACAGGATTGAAATTGCTTGTTAATCTACTGAAGGTACAATAAAATAATTTTGGGGTGGAATTTATATTTTTTTTGCTACGCGATATAACTTTATGAGGTAGCTGCTCGCATATGACATCTTATGCAGTATGAAGAAAAAAAATTATATTCTAATGATTTTTTTATATTTTTCTTTGATGGACTTTCCTCAAACATTCATAAATATTTAAGGTAATTTTTAAGGCTCTTTTTTACAATAAACTTTCTGCAGGGTTGCCTTCCATTTTAACAGATGGAGTAAACAAAATCAAATTGAATGAAAGTCACTGATTGAAATTAAATAATGATATGACGTTTCGGCCGCCACTTTTAGAGAATCAAGGAACTGAAAAATTTGGAAGGGGAATTAAGAAAATTAAAAAGAAATAAAGAAATATAATATGAAATCAAGGGGAGAAGCCTCAGACATTAATAGATGCAAAAGTGGCGACTTCAGCGAGAGGTTACTAGGTAGAAAGGACATATTTTTAGTCAACAATAATTTATATAAATACCCAACATGAAATATGCCTGTAATGTGCTAACTTTTGATTAATGATACTAATGGCTCATTGTTTTTTCTATTAGTTTCTTTTTCGGAACACAGTCTTTGAGATTGGACAGGATATGATGCATCAGAGTTTTCTTTTTTTTTCTTATCCTACATGATTGGAGTCGCCATTGCGCTATAGCGATAACTACCCAATTCAGCAAGCTCGGTCATAGCTCTCAAATCTGACCTTGGCTGATGTAATTAATGGATATTTTCCGTCTCGTTTCTACTTTTGTAACGTAATTGAAATTATCGACACAATCAACAAAGACATGCTAAGTGAAGATGAAGATATAACAATGATGTCTGCTCGGCTAAGGGCTAAGTCACATGTGTTTTTCCCGTTCCATTTCGTATAATTTAATATGAAAACTGAATTCTTTGAAAGCTTCGTGTTAATCATGATGATTGCAAAATTAGTTTGCCATCGATCTATATTTATATCTACCATTTTTACCACCCCTGTACACATTTGCTTGTTGTCTGTCGGTTCATCGCTGAGCGAGGGAGGAGCTTATCTTTCAGTCAATGAAGGCGGATGAATAATGTAGAATATTACGCAGTGGCAATTTAAGTGTACGAAAATGAAGTGCCAAGTAGTAAATGGGAAATATAATGCACTCTTTAAACATGTTAAATCTTGACTAAAAACACTACTTAATGATGGGAAAGGGAAAACAGGCACATTTTGGTAAGTAATTATCGAGCAAGTTCGAGATAAAAATCATGTTGGATTTATTCCACCACAAAGTTGCGTACGATTGGATTTTATTTAACGATAACGCAACCTTGTGTGAAGATTTGTTTTAATGCACTGATTCAATAAACATGCACATCATCAACAACTGCAACACATTTATCACAAATGTAATGCATAATTTAACACCTTCAACGATATTTGTGGTTCTCCCATTATGTCAGCTTTCGAATTATTATGCTTTCTCTGTCTGGAAACGATATGCCAAATTCTAAGTGGGAGTGAAAAACTAATGATTCGATTAAAATATATTTTGCTTGTAAGCATGAATGGTATTCAGGACATCATGTCATGAAACAAACGTTTTATGCATGCTTAACAAAATTTTGCACCCTTAATAAAACTTGGTAGCACTTCTTTAGGAGTGATTTTGCACTCTAATTGGAATGAAGTTGCAAATAATGACCTTTTAATGATTATTTGCACCAATTATTGCTCGTTTGCACCTTAAAAGGTGTAAATCTTCACTGTTTAAGGTTAATAATACTTTATGAGAGAAATGTTAGAATTTGCACCTATGTTGAATGGTTTAACTCTGCACCCCATTAGGGTGCTTAATGTCGCCAACGGCACCCTTATAGGTGCACAATGAGCAAAATTAACAGCCTTCGGGGAGTTGCTATTTTGAACCTATATTTTTAGTGTGTATATTTTTTTTACAAAGGTTCGTTGAGTCCAACTGAAAAAGAGTGATATTTCGTTAACCTGTTTATGCTTCAGTTGTACAGGCGAAATGGACTCCAAACAGATAAAAATATATTGTGACCTTTTTTTTCCTCCCAATAACTTGCTGTCGGTCGGTTTTCCATCGGTTTCGTAGGTTTGACATGGCCTATAGCTTTACGGGTGTCTGAATCTATCGTGTATGACTCGTTGCTTCTTGTTTGACGTAATCATACACTATTTGTAATTCAAATTGACCAAACATACGTTATTCAAATCGCAAGAAGTCTTTGGACCTCCCATACCAAACCGTGGCGTAATGAGCTGAAAATTTTGAGGGGTCAGACATGGCGTATGGCTCACTATTTTTTCTTAAAAGTTGCGGGGGAGCGAAGGGAGCGAGTCCCAAGTTTGCCTTTTTTTATTTAAAAAAATCTAATTTTGTTATAGATTTGGTCATAGTATTTACATGATACTATTATTATTTCACCCTTTCCCTCTCGTTTCTTTGCCATGTTTTCTCTTTTTTTTTTACCTTAGTCGTGGAAATCAGTGATGGCAAATTTCGATGACACAAAATTGTCCTATATCAAGTTAACCTCTTATTCCGAAAGAGTATTTATTTTGACCACGGCCTAAACAATTTTGTGGTATCATTAATGCGTTCTTTTTCATTTACTTACTTTCAAAACTCAAATTGTTTAGCCTCAGCTCCTATTTTTTTATTAATATTTTCATGTGTATGTATTGCCACGATTTCAAAGTACTTTGTGATATTTTACTATGTTTTGTTGCTTTGATCGTATTTTGTGGTATATCTGTGAACGGACAAGAATGAATCTCAAATTTCTAATCTATAATCATTTAAATTGAAATTTACGATTTTTGTTTTTAAGTTTTAATTTTTTTCCACCATAGGCCTACAACACCCCTTCCCGAAGAGAGGAGGAATGTGACCCCTTCCTATTTAATCAGTGTAACCAAAATAGGTGAGGCATGTAAAAAAAAAACACTCATAACGTCAAAATAGCAGAATACTGGACATAGACATTGTTCCTGCTTTATAATGCATTTATCAAAATTTCTTTTGAATAAGTTTGGAACATTAGAAAGTCAAGAGAACACAAATTTTGTCAAACTCTACCTTGCGGATGTGATGTCTAGCCTTCATACCAATGGTTGCCAAATATCCCTTTGTTTTTTTATTTTATTTTACTTCAAGAACAGATCTGGGCAGCATTTCTTTTTTTAAAGATGACTTTGCAACCGTACGAATGACATTTACAAATATAAAAAATCATGTGAAATAAGCCGGATCTTCGAATCATAACACAATCATTCTTTATTTCCACATGAACTAATGCACAATATAAAGGTGAAAGGGGTGGTTGAAGTTTCTGAGTAGATTTCGTTAAAGTGACTGAAGCGTTAAGGGAAAAAAATAGTGTATTTACCAGCTCGACACAGGGCTACTGCGAATACTGCAAATAAGAAGGCTCCATGCAGAGATATGCATCCACATCGCAAATCATTCATGATGAAGCACAACTGCCTCTTTGGAAGTTCCACGATGAACTCTTGTCTGTCAAAGGAAATTCCCATATATCAATCTCCTACCATCTGACCATAAGACCGGGAGCAACTTTCCGACGCGGCTTAAAAGTTTTTTGACTGGACTGTTCTCCGCATCAAGAGTTGATCGGGTTAAGCTTCTTCGTTCAATCGCTCGCTCGGACCCCGTGTGTGAATGACATCCCGATGAGCCAGAGACGCCTCGCGATGAATAGAGCAATTTTTTTTTGTCAACATGAACTAATCAAATATCAAAGCGGAATCTTGATCAAGCCGGTTGCTAATGAATTAAGCGAACCTCTACCAGTACTTATATCAGGAGGCTGCCATCTCGGCCTCCTGTGGGGAAGACTTGTACAGGAAGGCGTGGAGCATCTTCGTTGTCATGGTAACACTACCTCCGCCGCGCCGCTTATGGCGAGAGAGGTTCATTATTGTTTCCTCTTGCCTTTCCTTGTTTTATTCTGCTAATGGCATACGGAGAAAGCAGTCATCACATAAATGAGATTCTCTTTGTTTTCTATGTCTGCAATACTATCCATTTTGCGAGCTATCAAACGTCAATCACGCGGGGGTTTCTGCACTCCGTCACGAATGTGAAGTAGGATTTAGCAACGAATGAATTGCTATTGAATTCAAGTTTACCGAGTTAGAAATGAAGACGGGAGAAGAAAGAGGAAACTCACACATAGCGAAAACTATTTCTTTATGTTCATATGGGTTACCTGGTGTAGTGCGGATTTGCTTCAACTGAGCTTAGAACTTTAAGTCAGAAAGACAATATGATTACTTTTTTAATAGAATCCTGTAATTTCACGTTCGAATATTTGCGATTCTGGATTACATTTTGACTATTGTGCTTGCAGTGACGCCCCAAAACCAAGGTTGAAGATGTCATGGAATAACAATATAATTAACCATGGTGTTATCAGCACATTCTGGCGCCAATGGCATTGTTTTATTAATCTGAGGGTATTTGCACATTTTGTAATTCAATCTTTGATAATTCCTACGATCTCATAATTTTGCCTTAAAAAATCAAGAAAAACATGAATCACTTATCGCATTTATTCTAGAAAATGTTTTGGAATGTATACAATTATGCATTTTCTAGTGTACTCCTAAAGATAATAATAATCGATGAAAACATACCATGAAAAATCGGCCATTTGTGGCTAAAAATGTCAGACGAGCCAACTTCATCGTTTCAAAAGCAGGGTGAACTTTAAATCACTAAGTGTGAAATGAAGCCGATGGTATAACAAAACACACGTAGCTGCTTAAATATAGAACTCCCCCGTCATGACCAATGCGAGAAGGAAATATGAAAAACTCTGAACCCTTGAACTCGATGTATTTTAACGACCCATTTAGGAAAGAGGTTCTTCTTCTTATTATTTTTTGGGGGAAACAGTACAGGCCAACGTTCGTGTGAGAGTATCTTAATTATTTCTTCTTCTTCCAGACATTGTACTTGGCATTTAACCGTTCACTTATTCGGTTTTGTTTAAAATCGATTATTATTCAATCTATAGAAATGCATTCTCGTGCATGAGCAAATATCCTGTAGCCTTCCATCTTCATAAAATTGAATACCATTTCCAAAAAAAAAAAAAAAGGGTTCCATCAAAAGGGGAAGTGGGGCAACCGAGCGCTTTGGATATTTTAAGAAATGAAATAGAGACGAAGGGGGGGGGGGGAGGAAAAGAGTATAAAAAGGAGGGTCTTGGCCAAAGAACTCACTAATAGCCCCGATAAAACGATGTGAAAACGTGATGTCACATTTTGAACGTCTTGCCCCAGCCTGGCCACACCAATTTAAAAAACTCAAGTTTTACGATTGAAAGTTATTTTATACTCAACTCAAATTTCAAGATTTATTCTTTACAAAAGTTCTAAAAGAGGAATTCAATATATCTTTGTTTTGAATAGCAAGTTGTATTTCCCATTCATATTTCGGGACAGGGACATATTTTTTGTAATATAAATACTATTTCTACAATTTCCATTTCATGAAAAGTATTAAATTGAATCTTTTCTTGTTTACTTGTTTACCTCGATAAAATTGACTTTCATCTCATTGTACCATATATATATATATACACACAACAAAAAAAGTAAGTCCCCCCTTAAACAAACATCCATAATTTCCGAACCAAAGCAAGTTTTTAATATATTTTTAAATGAGCATGTAGGTAATTTTATAAGCTACCCTCTGAGTAAATGTTATGGACGTATTTTATGTCATGCTTCAGTGAACACCGCCAGAAGGTAAAATTGTCACTTTTCAAAAGTCACAAGCCAAACATCATGATTTGATTCCACTTAATTGGAACGAATTCACATTCTCATCATGAAAAATAGTCAGAAGGCTTGTAAAAGGTACTTTCTAAAAGACGATACAATTTTTTTGCTAAATTTCACGGTTGAATAAACACAAGTTAAAATTTGCTATAATTTGATTTTTTACACATTTCTATCGATAAACATGATCGAATATGATGACAATTATTTTTGGGAAGAGTATCTTCAACAATACTCATCGTTTCACGGATCAATGAACATTTAATGAAAGCAAAAAATATGAATTTCAAATATCATAGGCAAGTATTGTTTCATTTCGGTCACTGAAATGATCTCTTCTCAACTTTTTTTCGTTATGTTCATGCCCAATTAACATGCTTCAATGATTCAAATGCGGTTAATTAAACATTCACGCTTGAATGAACATGTTGAATGTGATTAGCTCTTTTTGCGTTATTGGAAAAAATGCAATTGCTAACTATGGATATCTGTCATAGACATCCTTGCATAGTTCATTTGATTTGATTTTTGTAAAAAATCCCAATGTCTAATGCTTCAGTGAGCACAAAATATTCGAAAATTATGCAAATGAGAAGAAAGTTTAAGGCCTTGGCCTCACTCTATTATTTTGGTGTGTCTGAAGCCATGTGCGAAGTTTTATGAAAAAATTGTTGTCAGAAGTAACAAAAACCGTCCATGAAACAAACCCTCATTTCATTTTTGTTAATTTTTTTACTTCCTCTCTCATATACATCGTGTACACTATTGGTGCATATGTTTAAGAATAGGTGACCCCTTATTCATTATGGTGGAACTTTTTTTCAAGGCTGTCTTTAGCAATGTCATTTGGCAGTTATGTTTATCAACCTACGGGCAGAATTCTGTGCAAAAATGAAATCGATATGTTTATTCATGGATGAGTGAGCATGCATCAAAGTGGGAAAAGGGGCATTTTCAATGTCACACACTCATTTTGAGGGGTAATAAAGTGAATAATGGGGGCAAATTTGGTTTCAAATGTGACTTAATTGCTGTTGTTTTTATCATTCATTAGTTTTATCACCACTCACTTTCCGAACTTTTTACATTTTCATGGTTGAGCGAGCACATTCAAAAACTTGGGAATGAATAATCTTTATACTACATAAATGTATTCTTTTCCTAACAATATCTCAGGATCAGTTGAATTTATGGACAAATCAGTGGTGGATCCAGAATTTTAAAATGGGGAGGGGCCGAGTAATTGGGGAGCCAACAACATTTTCAAATTTTAACATGTTTTAACAAGTTGTAGGGATACTGCCATAAACCTTTGATGGTACGTCACAAAACATTGTGCTCACTCTACCATAAACATACGGTATCAACATTTTGTGTGAGGTGGCTAAATGATGGATAGTAAAACAGCATTGACACTAAAAAATTCATCCAAAAAACAACCTTTGCCCAACTTTGTATTTACACAATCTAAAAAACGACTCTTGTGACTTTCAAAAATTGTCATTTTTAATGCAATCTTTAATTACTCATGCATGACTCAACCGATCAATCTCACTGCTTGATATATACCTACGAAATATCATATTTCAAAATTGTTCCGTTCAAAAGTTACAGCAATTTGATTTAGGGGGACTTACTTTTTTTATTTTGTGTATATATATATATATACATATATATATATTGTATTACATATATATATATATATATAATGTATTACATCGTAAAAGGAAACAAATAGCCATATTATTAACATTATCACAACCTAAATTTCTTAACAGAAATCCATAAAACTATGCATGGCAACATTATCAATCCGAATTTTGAATCTTTCAGCAATAGAAACCATTTTTTCAAACATTTTGGATACATTTTCAAAGTAATACCTGTATGTATATGTTTAATTGCGAAATAAGAGAGTTCCCTGTGACGTACTCTTTTCATAAATATCGTCAAGAAGCGTTTTTGTCATCTGAATTGGTTTCATCGAATGCTAGGGGTGTTTCCTTACGTCTCAGTTGAAGTAACAATCTTAACCTCGGACACTTTTGTCGGTCAGCGATGAATGTCTTATCCTCAAACCTGCTGATGCGTATGATGTGTAAACGAGTAAGAGGGGCAGCCTCATTTAAACTACATCTCGAAAGGAGGAGACAAGGTCAATGATATCCTAGAGGATTATTCGCTTGTATTTCATTGTTCTATGACATATATGATATACGAATAAAGAGGGGAAAAAACCTCTACATTTACATGTATGTAGCAAGCGGCTGACTTTTTTTGGGGGGAGGGGGTAAACTGCATGACTGTAGAGCGCTTGGAGACTTCTGATAAAGTAATTGTTAAGCCCTCCATAAGTTAATATAATAATAATTACAATAATAATAATAATAGTAATAGTAATAATAATAATTTTTTTATTATTATTATCATTATCAAAATCTTGATTTATATGTTGGATCATTGAAAAAGAATAATAGATTAAAGTGAAGGCGCGAATGTCATCCTGCATTCGCCGGGCCTGTGTGTAGTTTTTTGGGATGACATTTGAAAAAAAGGGTGTCTTGCCGTATGAAATATAACATTTATTGTTTTAGGGAGGGAATCTTGATGGGAACTAAATAAAAAATAAGCTGGTGCAGCTTTATGATAATCACGGTTTTTTTGTGCCATGTGTACGCAGTTAGAGTCAGTAGTGTGAGTGTGTGTGGGTACGTGAACGAAGTGTTTACAGACGTTTTATCATTCAAATGTCATTACATAATTATGTCTGAAGATTGACCTTTACCGTAGCCATTAGCACGATTCGAAAGACGTAACCCGGACCACAAACTATGCGCTCTGAGTCAATTGATAACTTCCACAAACAGCTGACCCCGTACGTGTGTACGCAAAGTGCTGTTTCATCGGTATCTTCTAGTTAACTCTATCAATATGCCAGCAAAAATGTCAGTCAAGATTAATGATTATTAGGCCTACCGTATTATACAATAGTCAGGTCCAGATTTTAAAAAATGTGCTCAGAAAAAAGTGCTTTAGGCACGTTGTGTTAATGCTGATTTATTAATTGTTTTAAGGTAATTCAGGGGTGCTGAATCCAAAAATGCTGTTTGCCAAACATGATTCCGACGTTTTCATCCTCAAATCGGCAAAAAAGAAAATGGCGGCATTTTGAATGCAGTTTCCCATATTAAACGATTTTTTATGGGTGATTATATTTCAGAAATTGGGTCTATGCATTATTTTTTATACCCATGGTTGCAAACATATGTGTGCGATTGATTCGTCAGCCATATTTAATTCCAAGATGGCTGCCATGGTTCACAGCTGCTGATTGATTAATAATATGGCCAGATGTTTGTTAATTTTGGGGCGATGCTGGCATAATCACATTGTGATATCTTTAACATGTCCGCCATTTTTCCTCGTCTGCATAGCGGAATCAAGATATGGACGCCGCTTTTCCGACGGCGGCGATGACCATGGTGGCGGCGAAGTCAACATCAAATCTTAACCGAGGTTAAGTTTTTGAAATATCATAACTTGTAGGGTATAGATGTATATTTCATGAACTTAGGATTTATAAAAGTTAATTGAGACAGGTTATAGTTACAAAAGGTCGTGAAGGGTACCTGGAAATCCAACATAGCGTCCAAAACGGCAGACGTTGTACCATCAACTCCAAAAATTAAAGTAAATCATCCAAATCAAAATCATCAAAAAGCTTTCAAGGCAAATAATGAATCAGGACATGTTAACAAGATAGTCAGTGGGTGTGTCAGAGCATCCAAGATAACCTTCCAAAATGGCGTCTATAATAGACGTTGTAACTTTGAAATTGTCCAAATTGATATAATATCCACCTGGTAGAAATAACTTTGGGGTCTACCGAGAAAAAAATAAAACATAAAAAAGTCATGGTTCGAAATGGAAAATTACATAGAAAAAATTTCAAGGTTCATCAGTGGTCAAGTTTTGCCTAAAAATGATGATGGCAGGCTTAAAAAAATAGCTGCTATTTCTTAAAAATTTGGCTGCAAAGTGCATATACTATCTACCTAGAGGCTTTTTTGTGTCTTTGTTATGATTTCAAGGGTAAAAAAGTATAGATGAAGACGAATTACAGGGATACGCTGTTGTCCATTTTGTCAAAAAAATTAAGAACGCTCCAAAAGTTACATTCGAAGTGGCCACGATTGATAAAAAATGGCAATACTTCATATCCCATCTAGCGCCATTATTTTGGTGTCTCTGTTTTAAGACTCATAAAAAAATATGTTTTACAAGAGTTAGTGACATAATTAGATGGTGGTGCAACGATAATTAAACATCCGAAAACAAGCTTTAAAAAATAAGGTACATTTTCACCTAAAAAGTTCCATAATTGACTGATAAGTATTTCAAGACACGTCATTTAAGTGCTTAGGAATATCCTATGGTTTCATGATTAGGGGACAGCAGTCATTATTACGCAAATTTAGAAGTCGCTTCGGACTTTTTACGACGAAACGGAAAACTGACCATCCTTGTTATTTGTTCCGCTTTATTATTTTAGCCTCAAACCACAATGGTGTAGATCTTTTGAAGTCTTTTTAGACTCATTTTGAAAGCCAGCTTTGAATAATAGGCAAAATGGGCATCTTCATACCATTGTATAACTAATCCAAAAGTATTATTTAAGCCTTGAAACCATAGTGTAGACACCAAAATCATATCTCCCATATGGATTCTAAATGGATTATGTAAATTTTTAAGTATCAGCAGCCATTTTAGACTCCTTTATTTGAAACCATCTTGGATTTTTAGACATACAAGACCATTGATTGCCCTTGTAACTTAATATCCGAGTGCAGTACTTGACCATTTAAACGAAGGGTTGACAACATAATCATATACCCCAGGCGCATATTAAACAAACTATGTCAGTTTTTAGGTGACAATTGCCATATTCGAATCAAATTTTGGAAGCCTTTTGGATTCTTGGACATGCTGGACATTTGACTGTCCTTGTAACTTGTCCTAATTTATTACTTGACCCTTTAAACCACGGGTTAAACATCAAAATCATATACCCCAGACTGGTATTAGACAAACTATCAGTTTTCGGTAAGATTAACGGCCATTATATAGACTCAATTTTGGGGAGCCATTGTGGATTTTTAGAAATGCTGGAACCACTAACTGTCCTTGTAACTTGTCCCAATATAATACTTCACCCTTTAAACTATGGGTTATACCATGGACCTACTACGGTTATACTAAAAAATCATATTCTCCAGGCGGTTATTAAACAAACTGTGTCGGTTTGTAATTAACGACAGACATTTTATACTCCATTTTTGTAAACCATCTTGGATTTTTTGGACATGGAGGACCATAGACTGTCATTGTTACTTGTCCCAACGTATTTCTTGACCCATTAAACCATGGTTTAGACACCAACATCATATCTCCAAGGCAGATATCAAACTATGTTGGGTTTTAGAGTTTTTAAATAACAACAGCTATTTTAGACTCCAATTTTGAAAGCCATCTTGGATTTTTGGACATAGTGGACCGTTGACTGCCCTTTTGTAACTTGACCCTTGAAATCACCAATGAATAACACCCAAATAAAAGACACTAAAATAGGGAATAGATGAATTGTGGATTTTTAGGCCATGGCAGCGATTTTTAAGCAATCTTGGATTTTCAGGTACCCTGGAGTGCTTATGTTCACTCTTTCCTTTTACTGCCTACACCATTGAATACATATATGCACCGAAAAAGATGTCTAGGGTAGATAAAGTGTCGGTTATTTTAATTTTCAGCTAATGGCGGCCATCTTAGACGCCATCTTGAAAATACCCATTTTCCCAGATCCTGGTTTTGGTAGATTTTTAGTATGTTATTCCTGAGATCAAATATTACCAAAAACCATTGGCAAACATTTTTGTTACAAGTTTTGGGGTTAAGAATAGAGCAAAAAAGGGTGTAGAATGGCGGCCATATTGTTTTTGCCAATTTGAGGATTTTAACGTCAAAATCAAGGTTGGCAAACATGAAATTTGGACTCAGCGCCCTCAAATTATGCTAAAACACTTCTCAATTCAGCATTAACACGATTTGCCTAAGGCAGTATACTTTTCTCAAATCTGGACCTGACTACAAGGAGCACGTGTCAATTTAAAATCCACACATATTAAAGGCCTGCTTATTGTAACTTACAAGCGCACACCTAGTTACCAATAATGCATGTAGCATTTTCATTTATTTGAAAGCAGGATAAAATAGCATTGTAGATTAATTGCCTTGCTCACGGGCATAGGTGCCGCGGCCAGGGATCGAACCCCCAGACTTTCCATGTATAGCCAGGCGCCTTAGACCACTCGGCCACAACGGTGATTTGATACGATTCACATATGGACTGTTTGTGAGGGTGATGGTGAAAAGCATCGCTCCATATCGAGGTGCTTTCCGTAACGACGCTATTATTAGCCAACTGCCAAAACTTTAAACTGATAGAATGACTAATTTGATAATGGGACAAGTTTGAAAGTACCATGGTCGGTATGTATAGTAGCATGAGAATGTTGTTTACCAAATATTATTTTGACTCATAGGGGGTGTGGGAAGGACGAACTTTGATTAAGAACGAGGAACAAATGTTGTCATAGAATTTTGTACTTTCTACACATCTTTTTATTCACAAAACAACTTTTAAACTGTCTCAGAATATATTTAGGCGATTCCATAGTGTCGTACGGGACATTTAGACATCAATCTCTTATTTTCTTAGCTGATTGCTTGAGCAATAACATTTTATTTTCGTAATGATAAATTTATTGTGGGTAGTCATGCGAAAAAGTGATAACCAACAAAAATATTGGATTATGTTCAACATTTTCAACTTTAATATACCCATGGACATCATTGGTTATCAATTTTTACATGACTACCCAGTAGTACTTTATTATTACCACAAAACAAATTGAAGTTCCTCGTTTGTTTGGACAGCAGGTTGAAAAGTGTGAAAATGGTTGATTTATCTAGCATGGAATCGCCAATTTGACATTTAGGGGAAGGCGGGGTAAGTTGTGACACTTTTTGCATTTTGCATGTTAGAATTGATATGACTAATATTATTGTAGTGTTAAGTACCTTGCCTTTAAATTTGATTCTTGGGAAATATTGTTCACCTATATATAACTTTCTACCCCCACACTAAAAGTCATTGTGACCTTTGAAAAATATGATGTCAAATGGCTCAACTTGCCCCATCTGTGGGGTAAGTTGTGCCACCTTCAGGGGTAAGTTGAGCCACAAAAACTATGCACAAAATGTATGCGGGAAGAACCGGCATGTCCATTTTTATTTAAAGTCTTTTCATTTGTTAATTCTCTATAAATACTAACATCCTCTAAAAGTAAAAGAACTGTAATGTGAATTTTCTCCTTTCTTCCTGCATATCAATGGATTTTTAAGGTTTGTTTGTTTTTTATTACACATTACCATCAGAATTACCATGGCTCAACTTGCCCCATGTTGGCTGGCACAAATTACCCAAGTCCAAACTTAATGCGATATTTTCATATCCACACATTCCTTATGCATCCATCATGTAAAAGACTATGACAAGAATGATAATCCATACCTGGACTAACAATATTTTTCTTATTTCTTTATTAGGTGGTCTGTCATGAATATGACAGATCACCTTTTATATTCGTCAGATTTTACTTTATTTATTTTTATTGCCAAATTTTGTTCCCACTTTCTCTCAAAATCGGGCTTGTCAAATTTTTTGATTTTCATGTCATGTATGGAAATTATTATGGAATCGCGAAACGAAACTTTTCAAGGTTATCAAATCATGATGACGTCATCTAGGCGCCATTTTGTAAAATTAAATTATTGATCATATCATCGCAACTAATCATAAAAAATAATCCATATTTGCATCATATCAAGTTCAGGTGACAGGTCATCAGGACATGTCATCAGAGGTCATGCAAAGGTCACGACGCGCACGTACGCGTGCGTCAAAATTTTAAAATTCTCAAAATCGACCGTGGTCAAGTTTGGGTACGTTTCAGACCATTTTGAGCATGTCAAGAATTTGCGCGCGCACAGGTATGCGTGCGCGTTCTTGCACCTACCATCGGTATGCATCTTCGAGTCGTCATTTATATTATGTCTGTCCATTGTCCATTATCTTCTGATTAATTTGATACCTCATTCAACCTCTTACGACCAATAATACGGGAATGCGCGTCCATTCAAAATTGCATTACACGCGCGTGCAAACTCGCAAAATAAGTCATAAGTGGGCAAAAATATGCCTATATAAAATTCACTGTAGCTCTTCAGGGAGTCCGTTGACCCCCAATTTTTCCTCACTCTTGGATATAGTCAAAATCTCATCTGGAGATTGTGTAATTACGTTAGAAGTGAAAATTACACATTTTCGCAATTACGTCAACGTATTTATGCATATTTGACCGTATCTTCGTTATTACTGGTCAATTTTCTCTCAAATTTTGATATGATGTAGTGAAGACAATTCTTTACAAATAATGTGTGAATAATTTTCACTTTCAACCACAGCATCAGTGTGTTATTACCTGTTTAATTTATTGCAAATTTTTTCTGGACCTAATTTTTAATTTTTTTTAAAGAAAATGCTTTATTAATCAATTGTACGGTCTTGCTGTAAATTTCAAGCTCACTTGCCTTGCTGTTTTTTATGTAGGACATTTTTTTTTTTTTTGCCGGAACTTTTTAAGGGGTAGTTTTAACATTGTAAAACATCATTTATGCATTTTTTGGTAAACGCTGCAATATTGAAACGCTATTTGGTTGATAAATTTCATTCCGGACATTTTGCGGAAAATCCTTGATTTTTATCTATTTGGTTATTTTCTCTAAATATAACATATAACAAATTTTCAGATACCTTCTGTGAAATAAAAAATTGTGCAATTAAGTTAAATACACATTTTCCCGAAATTTTGCGGGAAAATTGCCAGTATTTGAAAATTTTACCTGACTTTTTCAGTAAAATCATCAAGAAAGAATTTTCAAGTAAATGTTAAAGTCATACACAATTAATAAATGGATATTGAAAATTCTTGACGTAAAATATTATGTGAAATGTTTAGGAATTTGCAGA
Organism: Lytechinus pictus; assembly: GCF_037042905.1. Taxonomy (NCBI): domain Eukaryota; kingdom Metazoa; phylum Echinodermata; class Echinoidea; order Temnopleuroida; family Toxopneustidae; genus Lytechinus; species Lytechinus pictus. Next base: position 12,851,042 of record NC_087263.1, on the reverse strand, counting down.
AATTTTGCAAACGTTTCCCCCAAAAAAATTTTACTTAATTCTTTTATCAAATACATCACTGATGAGTTTTGAAGTGAATGCTGTGAAATTATAGCATTGCGAAACTTCTCATTAAAAATAATTGAAATTTAGCAGACATTTTGAATAAAAATATTTACGATATTTTAGTTTTCAAAAGTATCACCTATGAATTTTCAAGCATTCTGTGAAATTGATACCCACTGACATTGTGAAAATTCTTGCTTGAAATCTTAAAAGAAAAATTGCTGACAGTACAAAGAAATTTTAAAAAGATTTTGCATAAAAAACATGAAACTGTCGATTAAAAATTAGCTGCTCTGAAAATGAAGGCGCCTTTCATTGCGCAATTTTGGAAAGCCAATTTCGGTAAATCGTCTGAAATTTCTGAGGAGTTTTTAAGGCATTTTACGTGCTCCAAACTTCATTTTGTATTTACCGTATTGCATTATCACCACCATCATTATAATCATCACGGTTGTCATCACCACATTAATAATCACATTTAGCAATGGTCAAAAAGTATTCCTATGATGTCTATTATCAAGATTATCAATCATATCTAAATGATTCATTTCATACAACATTAGCCGACACTGAATGAAAAATCATGATAGACCACATAATTCGTCCTCATGACGAATTAAAATCTAGTTATATTTAACTCTTTTTTACTTTTTTGGCTAAAATTTGTATTTTCCCTGTAAAAAAGTACTTTTTGTTTTAAAGTTGAAAACAATGTGGTGGGGTTAAGGGTTATGTAATGGGTCATGAATGCATGACACCACCACAATGTCTGACTCATTCATTATTGGCGTGGGGGTGGTGGCTCAACTTGCCCCTATGCTCAACTTACCCCGCCTTTCCCTATCCGTGAGTGTCTAATGGGGCGTTGCAACTTTGCAGCCGATTCCGATCGACTGCAACTAGCAATCAATCGCCAATTTGCGTTGCAAGAAAAAGGCTTGCGATTGAACGCAAGTTGCAGCTGATTTGCAGACGATTTGCAGCTGTAAACAGGGTCTGCAGCACAAGACTAGCTGATGAACCGAAATGTTGCTTGCGATAATCCTGATTGTGGAAGAGACTAAGTAGAAAATATTCATTTTTCAGAGTATTATTTCTCCATCATGTATGTTTTCAGAGAATATATGTATTTAAGACCTATGCCAGGAAAAAATATCATTTTCAATATAATGAAAATGAATCTTTATCGCCGGTCGAAATTTCGCCTTCAAAAGATTTTATACTGCACAATTTTAATCTCAGTCCCACACTTGACTTTTTGTGTCGGTAATGCACGGTTGTATCAACTACACGGCAGGTCATTGCCGGTGCAGTGCTGTTATTAAAAATCACCCTGAAGCAAGTAAATTTGTAGGCTCTAATTATGTATAAAACATCGAAAATGACCTGAAAAGATTATTTTTGTCCATATTTGAAATGATTTATTTAAGTTATATCGGTTTAAACGGCGAATAACCATCCAGTAAATGGATTCAATGCAATTTGAATGGCCACAAGTCACAATTTTTGAAATTTGAGAAACACTCGACAGAAAGGGCTTTTTAATTTAACGTTAGGCTTTAAATTAAAGACTTCCATTAGATCCTCTCCATTTGTCTATCTTTTTTGAAGAGTCTGTCTAACCTCCCTTTTTATGACTTTCCTTGGCCTGGCCTCGGATAAAGTGATCTGTCGATCTGTCAATCGACAGATCAACTATTAATTTCGTACGAATTTTCTTTTTTATTTATTTATTATTTTTCTTTATTTTCCGCCCTTTTCTTGTTAGCACAAAATCTCCAAATCTACATGATCAATTATCTTCAGAATATCATCAGATATGGGGACGTATCATGTGATGTGTATAAAACAATGTTCAAGGTCAAAAGGTCATCATGACGTCATCTAGACGCCATTTTGTAAAATCACGTTATCAATCATATCTTCATTATCAATTTTCAAAAATTAACAATATTTACATCACATTAACTTCAGGTCAGGGGTCAACTGTCCATGTCATAAAAGGTCATGCAAAGGTCACGACGCGCGCGTCAAAATTTTAAAATGCTCAAAATCACTTTTTGACCAAAGTAGTGTACGAATCACGTCATTTTAGGCATTTCAAAAATTTGCGCACTATGACGCGTGCGTTTTCGCGCGTAACGGCACTATAGAGCATAGGGTCGCCATTTTCTTCATATCAATGCATTGATAATATAATTCTGAATAATTTGATACCTTGATCAACCTTTTACCTAATAATGGAATAAGCCTCCATCAAAGTTTACAGCACGCACGCGCGCGCGCACTAACCATAGACAATATATGTGCAAAAACATGCCTATACAAAATTCATTATAGCTCTTTAGATAGTCCGTTGACCCCCGATTTTTTTTAATATTCCAATAGTGTATAGATGGGAGATATGATTTCATGCCACATTTGACCCTTAATTTTATCATGACGTCATCAAAATGGCGTCGAAACTCAAAATTACCACTTTGCTACCTATGACGTCATCATAGTTATGCAAATTTGACATTAACTCCTCAAATATTGGCAAATTTTCGCTCAGTTTTCAATATATTGTAGCTGAGGACATACTCTTTTTAAAATTATGGCTTTATTTTATTTTGAAGGAATGGATCATCCTAAAAGATGGCAAGTTATAGAGGCATGTCATTTTCGCTCATTTTGTGTGCAATCTCCATGGGAAATGACTTTTTCTAAAAACTGGATTTTACATCCTTCTATTTCGCGAGCCATATCTCCATTTATTTTTGTCGGTTTTCTCTGAGCTTGGAGTGTGTTGTAGCTGAGATTGTAAGCTATCGCAAATTTGGTCTTTATTTTCCAATCAGATGCCGAGATCATGCCCGTATTTCACTTGCAAAATTGGATTTGAGATCCTCTCAATTTGCTATGTGTAAAGTCTATGGGAAATAGTGCTTATGTGTAAAAGTCTATGGGAAATAGTGTAGCTTTTTTTTTTTTCTTTTCTTTTCAACATTTCACAAATGGTCCTTCATGACCATTACAAGGTATATAAGTTAAAACATTGCACAATAAAATAGTTTAAAAAATCATTTTAATATAACATGTACATGTACCATGTGTATCATTTACATCTATTTTCCAAAGTTTATCATTTCTCTCTTTTCAAGAGTATTCATCATGTTCTTTTTGTAATAGAAGTTTAGTTTTCAATATGATCATCGTATTGATGTCAATAAACATGCTGATTGTCTTCGTGATCATGAAATCAGAGACAGATCACCTAATTCGTCCTCATGACGAATTAAAATTCTAGTTATTATTATTATGATTTTTTTTTTTGGGGGGGGGATTCTCCACATATCTCGCCAGGCAAAAAAAAAACAACTACAACAAGTGTATAGTGTCTACATGTATATTTCTTAAAGATGTTATTGGGCTACTTTTCAGAACCTATTAGCCACATCTGCAACATTCTTGGGGAAATGTTAACATTGAAATAGGGGGTTGCCAGATTGGACAGATTGCACAAGAGGTTCTTTGCAAGGACAGTCTATTTGTGTCGTTGATTTGTAATGATGTGCGGTATGAGTCAAATTTTTAATATCCATCACATAAAAAGATATACATTTAAGTACATTTTTTTTTAGATTTAATATGTAGATCTACTATGCCGGGGGAGGGGTACTTAGATTTGGTTTGGACAAAGGTGTGCGGCTGAAAGTTCAAAACCCATGCCCATATTTACAGGTCATTTTGGCTAAAAAAGTACCCATATTGGGGATTCATTACAGGGCGGATCCAGGATTTCCAAAGGGGGGGGGGGCACATTTTCCCCTGGAAAATTTGACAAGCAACTAAAAAAAAGGTTATCACCCAAAATGTAAGGTCATTTTGTATTTGCACCTAAGACATTGGAGTAGAATATGGACCAATGTTTAAGGCCAATATCTAAAATTGAGCCTATGTTAGGGATTTTTCAGCATAAAACCATACCCCATGTTTAGGAATTTCTTCCAAAAAAGCGACCCATTCGAGCAGCACATCCCCGTATGCCTTATTTTGTGAGTACCCCCCCCCCCGGGCTACTATGTAGCTGACTCTTAAATTGATTTTAATACAAGCACATGAGGTGCTATAAAGATGACTGATTTTTTTCCACTTTAATGGATGGTTACAATGCTTTTCCAGGTGCTTTCAGTAAAAGGGTGTCTCTCATATGGTGCATCATAATTAATATTGAATGCATAATAATTCTTTTACATCCTTTTGCATCAAGCATAATACTCGGGGGTGGGGGGGGCTTATGGTCCCCCTTGACATTTTGCAGAATAAATCTGCCACTCAAATTTTTTTTACCGCACCGCTGACTGATGTTTTACTTTCAAGTCTCGCACAACTTTTGAGACCAAATTTGCATTGCCCAGGTACAGGGTCAGGAAATTTTGCAACATTTCATTGACAATAGTAATTCAATGTCACTGATGAACTTTGTTCTAAAAAAATTATAATTAAAAGAAAAAATAGAAAAATACATTTAAGAAATTAAAAAAATATATAAAAAAAACATGAAAGGAATTTATTTTGATACCAGATTTTTAAAGTAAAGTTGTTAGGAATGCTCTAGAAACGAATATGTACACCAAAGTTTAGCATTCTATTGCGAGCTTATTTTAGTAAATTAAAGCAGAGGGTATGATTTCATAAATTATTTAATTGCGCCACCCATGGCTGAGGAACCACAGTGCCCCTCCCCAGGCCAGAGGTGACTATACTCAAAACACCCTGTGACTACTATAATGATTAACACACTGGCAACTGAGCTTAACTTTTATATTAATTTCATGAACATGTTTTATCTCTTTGCTTTTTGCTTTTAATTGCTTACTACGGTTTAATGAATACGATGACAAAGAAGTCTGGAATAAACAAGAAACCTCAGAACATCCATAACTGTGTCTGCTACAATGTATGTTCTTGCAACCAGCTGATTGATTCATTTTATCAAAAGGTAGGTTAAATGTATACGGTATTATTATTAATAATTCATGATCGAAATGGGGATGGGGGTGAATTCTGTACCAAGGATAATGCAAAATGAAAAAGGCAAAAACAAATCCCTATCTTGACTGGACATTTCTCAGCAATGAAGACACCTCATTGATGGGGGGAGGGGGTGGTTGCTATGCTCATCGTCCAAGGTGTACTGTATTTAAGTGTATATTTTGCTTTCATTGATTTAATTTATTGCATATTTAATTTCATGATTCATTGATTTGGGGAAAAACAATCAGTTCACATTTTTTTAGATGACATCATGGCAACTTGCCAATTATAATGGTCTCAGAAGTAAGCCACTATCCCTCTATCATATCATCATGTCGGTGCAAACAACGCCCTTAGCAGCAGGCATAAGGGCATTACTGCACCGATGGGGTACACAAAACTGTTCTGCTAAGGGCGTTCTTGCAATGAAAGGACAAAATGGAACTTACCCAAGCTATGTATAGTTATGGGCTTGCATTATTTCCTATATTATTTTTTTATGAACAGGTTGATTATCAGAACTGAATTCAGAGCTGCTCCTGTCTGTAGAAACATCATTATTAGAGTGGACTTCAGAATGAGGGTGTTGCTGGTTTAAAAACTTCACTCCATGGAGCTCTCTAAATTCATCTCAAATTAGACTGCTTCTGGAAACCAGATTTGTTCCATCAAGTTCCTTTCCTGACTGGACTTCTATGGATTGTTCATGCCAACCTTAAGGACTGTGGTCTTCTGCATGATACACGTCAATTTCAAACAAGACATTCTGTGCTGAAACACTTGATGTAGATGATATGAAATTTTATTTGATATAACTCAATCTCAGAAGTAATTCCTCGGGAGCAAGAAACAATTAAAAATAAAAGGTCAATCAATAGTGAATGTCTTGGGCAGTGTTCTTTTTTTGTGCACAAATCAATGGATCATTTCAATTCCAAGCAGGGATGTAGTCAATGCTGACCTCGAGGCAACATTTTGCTGGCCTTGGTCCGAGTCACTGTACAGAATCTATGGGAAGATCTCTCAAGCTGCCTCATGACTCGGAAGAATCAGCCTCGACCTCGTCCCTGTATGCAAATGTGATATATATCTACGATGCAATCTCATGATTAAAGAGAGAGAAACAAGAGAGCTTCAGATTTTGAAGTGTAGCAATCTCCTGAAATTTATGTTTTATTTGAAAATCAAACTAAAATAACTTATTTGAAAATCAAACTAAAATAACTTAATTAGGCATGTTATTCATTATGATATTTATAAATGAAAGCATTGAAGCAATTTGGTGCTCTTGCAAAACAAATTCTGAATTGTGTTTACTGCAAACCCTCATAAATATTGATAAGCATTTGCCAGTGCATGAAGTGTTTTGATAAAGAGTGGCTTTTGTGCCTATGGAGAGTTATTATTTCTTCAACATTTCTTCATACAAATTTTTTCAGAAATCACAATTTGAATATTCCATGACCTCTGATAACAAGAGCAGAATATTTGTGGTTAATGACACACTTTAAAATGATATTAGGAGAGAATGTAGTGAAGTTGTGTAAAAATAATGGCATAATTGCTGTAGATGCCTATGAAGATTGAAAATAACAGTATTTTAAGTTTTTCTTGAAAAAAACCTATAGTAGACTTGTTAACTGCCAAAAAAGGGGTGAACGCTGCATTTTTTAGTACAAATGTCCCACTTGGCACAAATGTTCCTTGAGTCAAAAGAAAAGGATTCATCCAAAGAGACACGCTGTATCTATGCAAATAAGCAAGTAATTTGCATAAATTTGCATATTAGGTCGATATAGTGAAAACAAGTATTTAAGAATATATATTTAACCAGAACTGCCCTAAAATTGGAAATAAAGACTTAGGGTAAGAAAGGGAAGAAAACTGACATAAAATGATTGGGATATCCTTGTTTATTATTACCTAATTTACATGAATTATGCAAATTATAATTTGAAACAGAGTATTTTTTCGTGAATCCTGAACTGTTTTATAAATAACAGCAATTAATACACAATGTCAACATTCTACATGAAAGAGAATATATTAGCGAAAACATCGATATGCTTCATGACAGTTTTATAAATAACAGCAATTAATACACAATGTCAACATTCTACATGAAAGAGAATATATTAGCGAAAACATCGATATGCTTCATGACAGTATTAGTGTCTGAATTTGCTTAGAAAGAGGGCAAATATGTCAAAATGTATGACGTGATATTGCGCTATTAAAACGAGACCAAAACAACCTCTATGTCACAGTCACACTCACGAATCGGACAGTATGTCAATCGAGATAACACAGTCTCAACACAATAGCTTCCATCGGCTTCTCGTATCGCTTTTGTTGGTGTGTCTGCCACACCGTAATCTATGGTATATACGGGAAAAATGCATTTCGGTATCGGTAAAACACTATTAATTTTGTTTTATTTGTTTCTAATTTGTTTCTCTTGGAAAATTTACAGGAGACATTGCTTTGCAGGTTACTGCTCTAATAAAGCTCTGGCACATGAATCATGGCGAATGTACCCCCACCTCAATCCATATTTTAACTTTGTTAAAATATATATCTTTTGGAGACCTCGAAGTGGCAAAACTACATTCCCCGCGGCATTCCCGCTACTTTACAAAACCAGTTTGACCTGTATTATCGACTTGGAAAAGACAGATGTATGAGACATCAGTTAACATGTTTCCTGAAGTTTTTTTTTGTTTATTTAAGCCTACGTCCACGGGAGCCCTCCGAATTTACCCCATCCCCTCTCTGTATTTCGACACTAAAAAAAAAAAATATCGTGTTTTAAAGCCACCGGCAAGGTAAATTGCGTTTTTGGTATAATAGAGCAACTTTTATATAGTATATTTCATATTTATCTACATTAGTATTATTATTAGTATTAATATTATTATCATTATTATTATTGTTATTATTATTATTATTATTATCATTGTTGTTGTTTTGCAGTTTGTAATAATGCTCTAGCACTGTAAAGGCTATAACTCAACATGAGCATGCCTAGGATACCCTTTCCCCTTTTGGTTTTATGTATTAAAAAAAATAGTTTATTGTCTTTAGAACTCTTAAAAGATTACTTTTGTTTGTATTGATGTCTTGGAATAGATTGAGGAGAAAATACTCTACAACTGACATGTAGAAGAGCTGTGGTACATTGAAGAAAAGCCACACGTGAGTTCTAAAATACTCAAACCCCTTTATTGACTCCACTATATGTTAAATTTAAATATTTTTAGAGTCCATTCGGAAGAAAGATACATTTCTACTACACACAGTAAAGCCTCTTTACTTTCTCCTCTTCAAAAAAAAAAAACATAGAAGGCATTGCTTTATATCGCATAGAATAAGTTCGTGTACATGACGGTGGCCTGTCGAAGTTGCCCAATCCTTTATTTTGTTTTGACAATATATATTTAGAATATCGTCTAAATGAATAATAATATAATAATATTCCGCATTTATATAGCGCTTAATACATCGGAACGACGTCTCTAAGCGCTTTACAGACATATTATTACCCCGGTCATCGGATCCTTGCATGCCCGCATACAATGTATGCACCTTCTCCACTCCCTGGGGAGCATTCCAACAAGAGTTCCAAGACTCAATTGCTAGGCATAATACATATAGGCTTTCACATCCTACCGGGTACCCATTTAACACCTGGGTGGAGAGTGGCAAAGTGTGGATTAACGCCTTGCCAAAGGACGCTAGGCCATGGTGGGATTCGAACACACGACCCTCTGATTACAAGGCGAGAATCAGAACCGCTACACCACGACGCTTCCTCATCTGGAAAAGGGCACATATTAAAGGCAACATCTACATTATATAGAGGAGGCCCTGGTACTTGGAAGCGGGGGCTGAAGCTTGTTAAATTTCTTGGGACCAAAATTTCAAGAGGAGTAAGTAAAGAGGCTTTACAGTGTGTAGTAGAAATGTATCTTTCTTCCGAATGGACTCTAAAAATATTTAAATTTAACATATAGTGGAGTCAATAAAGGGGTTTGAGTATTTTAGAGCTTACGTGTGGCTTTTCTTCAATGTACCACAGCTCTTCTACATGTCAGTTGTAGAGTATTTTCTCCTCAATCTATTCCAAGACATCAATACAAACAAAAGTAATCTTTTAAGAGTTCTAAAGACAATAAACTATTTTTTAATACATAAAACCAAAAAGGGAAAAGGTATCATAGGCATGCTCCTGTTGGGTTATAGCCTTTACTGTGCTAGAGCACTACTAGTATTACAAATGGCAGAACAATAATAATAATAGTAATAATAATGATAATAATAATAATAGTAATAATAATAATAATAACAATATCAATAATAATATCAATAATGATGAATGTAAATATAAAAATATAGATATAAAAGATTTTTTATTATACCAAAAAACGCAATTTGCCTTGCCGATGGCTTTAAAACACGATATTTTTTTTATTTAAAGTCGAAATACAGAGAGGGGATGGGGTGAATTCGGATGGCCCCCGTGGGCGTAGGCTTAAATAAACAAAAAACTTTCTTCAGGAAACATGTTGACTGATGCCTTATACATATGTCTTTTCCAAGTCGATTATACAAGTCAAACTGGTTTTGTAAAGTGGCGGGAATGCCGGGGGGGGGGTGCAGTTTTGCCACTTCGGGGTCTCCAAAAGATTTTATTTTAATAAAGTTAAAATATGGATTGAGGTAGGATACATTCGTCATGATTCATGTGCCAGAGTTTCATTAAAGCAGTAATGTTTCCTGTAAATTTTCCAAGAGAAACAAATAAAACAAAATTAATAGTGTTTTACCGATACCGAAATGCATTTTGTCCGTATGTATCATAGATTACGGTGTGGCAGTCACACCAACAAAAGCGATACGAGAAGCCGATGGAAGCTATTGTGTTGGGATTGTGTTATCTCGAATGACATACCATTGATCGCTTTTTGTCCGATTCGTGAGTGTGACTGTGACATAGAGGTTGTTTTGGTCTCGTTTTAGCGCAATATCACGTCATACATTTTGACATATTTGCCCTCTTTCTAAGCAAATTAAGACACTAATACTGTCATGAAGCATATCAATGTTTTCGCTAATATATTCTCTTTCATGTAGAATGTTGACACTGTGTATTAGTTGCTGTTCTTTTAAAACAGTTCAGGATTCATGAAAAAATACTATGTTTTAAATTATAATTTGCATAATTTATTTAAATTAGGTAATAATAAACAAGGATATCCCAATTATTTTATGACAATTTTCTTCCCTTTCTTACCCTAAGTCTTTATTTCCAATTTTAGGACAGTTCTGGTTAAATATATATTCTGAAATACTTGTTTTTACTATATCGACATAATATGCAAATTTATGCAAATTACTTGCTTATTTGCATAGATACAGCGTGTCTCTTTGGATGAATCTTTTTCTTTTGACTCAAGGAACATTTGTGCCAAGTGGGAAATTTGTACTCAAAATGCAGCGTTCAACCTCTTAACAAGTCTACTACTATGGAAAATTGAAAATGGCATAATTTACACAAGTTTTCAAAACAAAATACTTTTTTTTTTTGCAGAATTAGTACACAAGCCTATGGACAATCAATTGAACGTAAATCGAGCGCAATTTTTGCGCGTCCTCCAGAATCTTACATAAGTTACGTTCCAATCAATTGCAAAGCTTGCGCGTGATCTACGTTTAATTGATCAAACGCAACTTGTTCTTGCAACAGGATTGAACGTAACTTGCGTTCAATTGCAGGTTTGGGTTTAATCGGAGGACTTACGCTCAATTTTGGGAGTTGCGTTCGATTTGCGTTCAATCGCAATTTTCTTGCAACACCCCATTAGTCTCGTCAAGACAATATACCACAACCGCCTTGCTTAGTACAAGCGCGAGCCCTGAATATGAGGTTCCTTAAACAAGAGCCGGGAGGCGCCGCAAGGGCAGTGGTGACCGCACCCACCCCCCTTGATTTTTCAAGTGCCTAAAAAGGCTGGTGAAAAGAAAAGACAATATCAAGAAAAGGGGAGCGAGAAGGAAACAAAATTAATGTTTAAGTTAAGTTACGTTAAAGAAAAAATGGGTCTCCTTGCGTCAGCTATCAAAATAACCTTTCGACTCTCCTAGCCATGAATGCAACGATTCCATTGTGCAGTGGTAAGAAAACCAAAAGGTATATGCTTCGAGTCACATATTTACTAGTACAACCATAGGCCGTATTCTGAAAATTGTCTTGAGAGAAATATTCTTGGATCATCCGAGTTCAATAAAATCCGTATTATGAAAATTCTTGTATCAGAGCTATAGTGATGGGTAAAATTAAAAAGGGCACATAAAAGGTATTCTGAAAATCCTCTTATCTTTGCGTTCTGTTAACTTCCTCGCAAAATAAAAGAAAATCTACAAGAGGTAGGTGGTTATTGTAACTTTATGGCGCATGCGATATTCATTGGTAAAAGTTCCTGCTGCATCCCGCAAGAATATTACAAATGGGGACATTCCGAAGGGCAATCAAAAAGTGGTATTCGAGATGACGATTTTATTTGGGAAAATATGACTGGGAGAACAGCCACGTGTATTTTTACTTTAGCACAGTATTTCCAAGAAAAGTTAAGACAATTTTTAGAATATTACCCAATGTCTTGTTTGGGATAACAGTGCAGTTTATAATTATTTCACGCCCTGCAGTAGAGAAAAAAAATTACATATCACTAATTTGTTAACTGTCTTTGTCAGCTGAGTGGTGGAAAAGCGTATATCACATTTGTGTTTACTTCATGAAGTGTCATTTAAATCATAACATAATAAAGAAACCGGAAGCTTAATCGGTTTGATGCAAGAGTCGGGGGTCACCGTTTTTATTGCATTATTGAACCACAATTTTCTATCTATTTTCTTCTTCCAAAGATCGTTGAAACGCAGGCCTGTGCGTCCGACTGTCATCTGTCACACCTTGCTTAAAATATCTTTCGGCTATCTGACCAATTGATAAAGAAAGAGAACAATGCCGTAAACCAAATTGACATTGGCGTTAATATGCCAATCAAACAGAATAAAAAACAATTATTGTTTCAGTGCCCACCGCCATTGCCCTCCCTAAACGGCATGTCTTGAGCGATCATTTAAGCAATTTGGTTGAATACCGAGATTCGAATGTAAGGGCTATATATCCGCCCACCTAGTGGATGTTCTTCCTTCCTTTGAAATGCTCGATCACCGCGGAAGCAAAATGATGGATGAAAATATGAATATATTAACTTCGGTAATAGTTGTTTACGTGATGTTTGTGCCCGCCCTAGGGTACGCATAGTCCAGTTTCTCCTTCACCCTCTTAGTTCGTACCAAGACCCTGATTTCTCATGAATATAGATGCATGAAGTACTTCCCCTCCCCTTAGCACATTCAGTTCAAAATTAGTTATGAGAAGTATCAAAATAATAATTAGATTTAGTCATAAAATTATTGATAAATACTTGACAAAGCGTTTCAATATGAATTGGGGAATATCTCAAGATTGTCTTTTCTCGCCATATTTATTCTAGCTATTTAAGGGAGTATCGTTGGAGGCATCAGGTCGCTGAATCCAAGAAAACATCAAGAGAGAGTATAGTCTTATTGCAGAAAAGGTCACACATGCTAATGTAACCCCAGAACACGTCACACGGAGCCACGTATATTATGCATCTTATCTTTTGCACATACTCAACGATAGATGTATTTTTTTAATTCAACTGCAACTTTGCAAACAATTATGTACCATACACCTTCCAGGAGAAGGTATGCTATATTTTCCACAGTGGAGGGTGCAGTGTGATACCCCTTATCGTAGGTTGAAATGTGCGCCCCCCCCCAGATGAAATTAGTTTAATGCTTAAATTTCCTTTTTTTTTTCCTGTCATTATCACACTGGTGAAAAAATGTGAGCCTTCTTGCATGCCATTCCCTTTTTTTCTGTGTTTCCATCCCTACTATACCTTACATACCATCGCGTGCGCGCGCGCACACACACACACACTCACCCTACGCACCCCTCCCCCTTTACAATCGACATATAAGACTTACCATCACACAATAACCCCCCCCCCCCGTCTCGTCACCCTCTAACATCACACTCATGCAATACACAATCACTATCTTACACATATGGGCATAAACGGCTTCCCACTCTCACCACCACCCCCTCTGACATACCATGCCACCACACACACACACACACATACGCACACACCTTACACCATCCAACACTCACCATCACCCTCAATGACATACTGTACCATACTGCCTCTCTCTCTCATACACACCCATACCCCCCCCCCTCTCACCACAACGTCTATGGCATACTATACCGCTCCACACACACACACAAAACCCTCCCACTCTCACCATCACCGTATATGACATACCATACCACCCAATACACACACATAAAACCCTCCCACTCTCTCCACCACCATCTATGACATACCATACCGCTCCAACACACACCCAACCCCCCACTCTCTCCACCATCATCAATGATATACCATACCACCCCAACACACACACATAAAACCCTCCCACTCTCACCATCACCGTATATGACATACCATACCGCTCCAACACACACCTTACCCACCCCACTCTCTCCACCACCCTGAATGACATACCACACCACCCCCACACATAAAAAACATCACACTCTCACCACCACTCTCTATGACATACCATACCACCCCACAAACACGTGGAAATCCTCCCACTCCTACCACACCCTCGATGACATACTATACCGCCCCACACACACCTAACCCTCCCACCCTCACCACCACCCTCTATGCCATACCATACCACCCCCCACACACACACACACATAAAAACCTCCCACTCTCGCCATCACCCTGTATGACAAACTTTACCGCTCATACACACACCTGAAAACCGTCACATTCTCACCACACCCTCTATGACATACCATACCACCTCACACACCTGAAAACCCTCACACTCTCACCACACCCTCTATGACATAACATACCACCTCACACACCTGAAAACCCTCACACTCCCACCACACCCTCTATGGCATACTATACCACCCCCACACACACGCATAAAAGCATCACACTCTCACCACCACCCTCTATGCCATACCATACCACCCCACACACACAAATAAAACCCTCCCACTCTCGCCACCACCCTGCATGACATACTTTACCGCTCATACATACACCTGAAAACCGTCACACTCTCACCACACCCTCTATGACATACCATACCACCTCACACACCTGAAAACCCTCACACTCCCACCACACCCTCTATGGCATACTATACCCCCCCCCACACACACACACACACATAAAAGCATCACACTCTCACCACCACCCTCTATGACATACCCCAGGTAACAAGCCAACGTTGGCTCCACGTTGGAAACTTGAAAGTCGTTGGACGTTGGAAAAACTTGATGGATTAACGTTGAATCGACGTTGGAAACTAGTTTGATGGAAAGATGATGGACAATCAACAATGACACGACGTTGGCAACGTTGGAAACTTGTTAGTTGGAGAGTTGTTGGACAGTCGACAATGTCACAACGTTGGAAACACGTTTGATTGGATAGTTGTTGAACAGCCAGCAAAGGCACAACGTTGGCAACGTTGGAAACCAGTTCGATGGAAAGTTGTTGATCAACCGACAATGAGACAACGTTGACAAAGTTGGAAACTAGTTTGTTGGAGATTTGTTGGACGGTCGACAATGGCAAAACGTTGGAAACTAGTAGGTTGGAGATTAGTTGGATAGTCGACGATGACACAAGGTTGGCAACGTTGGAAACTAGTTCGATTGGATAGTTGTTGAACAGCCAGCAAAGGCACAACGTTGGCAACATTGGAAACTAGTTCGCTGGAGAGTTGTTGGACAGTCGACAATGTCACAACGTTGGAAACACGTTTGATTGGATAGTTGTTGAACAGCCAGCAAAGGCACAACGTTGGCAACGTTGGAAACTAGTTCGCTGGAAAGTTGTTGAACAACCGACAATGGCACAACGTTGACAAAGTTGGAAACTAGTTTGTTGGAGATTTTTTGGACGGTCGACAATGGCACAACGTTGGAGACTAGTAAGTTGGAGAGTTGTTGGACAGTCGACAATGTCACAACGTTGGAGACACGTTTGATTGGATAGTTGTAGACAACCAGCAAAGGCACAACGTTGGCAACGTTGGAAACTAGCTCGCTGGAAAGTTGTTGAACAATCAACAATGACACAACGTTGGCAACGTTGGAAACTTGTTATTTGAAGAGTTGTTGGACAGTCGACAATGGCACAACGATGGAAACTAGTAGGTTGGAGATTAGTTGGATAGTCGACGATGATACAAGGTTGGCAACGTTGGAAACTAGTTCGATGGAAAGTTGTTGAACAACCAACTATGGCACAACATTGTCAAAGCTAGAAACTAGTTCGATGGAGATTTGTTGGATAGTCGACGATGGCACAACGTTGGAAACTGGTAGATTGGAGATTAGTTAGATAGTATACAATGACACAACGTTGATAAAGCTGGAAACTAGTTAGATGGGAGGTTGTTGAACAACTGACACTGGTACAACGTTGGAAACTGGTAGATTGGAGATCAGTAGGATAGTCGACGATGACACAACGTTGGCAACGTTGGAAAGTTGTTGAACAACAGACAATGGCACAACATTGGAAACTAGTGTGTTGGAGATTTGTTGGACACGGCCAACAACGTCACAACGTTGGAAACGCGTGTTTGAATGGATAGTTGTTGAACAGCCAACAAAGGCACAGCGTTGACTACGTCGGAAACTAGTTCGCTGGAAAGTTGCTGAACAACCGACAAAGGAACAACGTTGGAAACTATTTTCTTGGAGATTTGTTGGACAGTCGACAATGGCACAACGTTGACAAAGTTGGAAACTAGTTTGATGGAGAGTTGTTGAACAAAGAACAATGGCACAACGTGGACAGCGTAATTGGAATAGTTTATTGGAGAGTTGTTGACAGTTAACATTGACACAATGTTGGAAACTATAGTTTGTTGGATATTTGTTTGACAGTCAACATAATATCCCGGCATAATAAACACAGTGTTGAGAACGTTAGAAACTGGTTCATTGGAGAATTGATAATGATATACAGACGACTATACTCGCATAATTTCCAATGGGGCCAAGGGGGGGGGGGTCGATCAAGTAAGTTTGCTTGTCTATCCATGTCACCCTTGGTATCCCCCAGCAATAAGGGGAAAAGAAATCGAGAGAGAAGGAAAATAATGGGAAGGGAAAGAGGAACTAAAACTAAGTCTAAGGGGAAAACAAAAATAAAGATGGGGTAGAATAGATGCTGCATGCACCGGGGGGTGCAAATATGTCGATTAATGTAGAAAAAAAGGAGAAAAACAAGAAAAAAATGTAGTTCAAGACCAGAATTTCCAGAAACGCCCTCGTCCTTTGCAGCTGGCTAGGCCTTTCACAGTAAGTACGAGATATGTCATAGGCCTACCGTCACATAACTAGAAGAAATTGAAGAAGGAAATACAAGCATCAAATGTGCCTATTTAAAAATACCATACTATTCTGATGCGCAGAATTAGTCGCGACGTCGGACTCCCTCTCTCATGTGTGTGTAGTCTGCTTCCTTCAATTTTGAACTTGAAGAATCTGGCAGAATTTGGACTGGATAGTGGATGTAGACAATTAAATTCCAGAATATCTAGTGATCGGGAACAGTACTTATAAGCTGCATATTTAGGACCTACAATCTACAGTGGAATTTTCTTTGCACTTGCAGATAATCGGTAACTGCAACCATTGATCCCCTCCGAAAGATCCCGGCGTCAGATTCTGTGCGCGTACAGTCCGACGCTAGTATATTGATGTAAGTAGTAGTAAAGTAGTACTTAACACCAGTCACTGCACAGTATAACATACTAACTAACCTCGTAATTAGCTTGTGTGAGTGACTAATACTAACCTCGCAATACGTGTGAGTGGTAACGAGTATGAGATACCAAGGGCAAGGCAACAGTCATTGGATGATGTTCAAGTACAGTGTTGAAATCTGGTGTTGGTGTAACCCAGGCCAGGGAGCTCCGGCCCGCGCAGCGGGCCGGAGCCCAGGAGCTTACCGTGTAATTCACCATACCCACGGTAGTAGTGTGAAGTATGGTCTAAATAATTATCCGAATAAATAGTTAAAACAGAAATTAAGCACTTACCACGATTATATGGATGAAGGTCTAACGAGTGGCAGCTTCCTGACATCGAGGCACAGACCACTCCTAGTACCAATGAGGTCCAACATTACATGTATGGACCTCATAGGCGACATCAGTAGTATTTTTGGTTAGAAATCTCTGAGAACAGGATATTTAGGCAATTATATCACAAGTACAAGCTATATTCCTTTCTCTTATTTAAATTATAATTTTATAGTGTAAATGCATCGTTAGCAACAACAAAAAATGAAAGAAATGAAGGGGAACTTACATTTTCACGGCTTTTTCCTGATTTTCTGGGCAGCTGCTCTTCTCTTCTGACTCGCGATCGAAGCTGATATGAAGATCACGTGATTCGCGTTCTCGTCAGCTGATCGGTTGGTTATTCTTTTCGTCAGACGTTAATAATATATATTTTATAATGCTAGCATTCATCGCTAATTTAGGTGAAAGAGATTGAAGTTAAACAGCGCCAGGTCGGAATCATAATTATTTTGGAAGAGTGTATTTATACACTCGATCTCATACCTGACGTAGACGGCGCTATTCAACAAATGCACAATCTTCAATATAAAAAATAAAAACAGAAAGAACGCCTTGAACACAGGCCAAAATGCCTAACGATTTATCCGCGGCATTAACAACTATCGTAAAGGGCGCTCCATTTATCAATAAAGATGGACGCTAAGCTGTCTATGGCGACAAAATTTGCCGCAAATATTTACGAAGAATTGTGAGAAATGGTCTGAAAATGCAACAAAAGAACCGGTGAGTACCGATTAAACATTATTAAAGTTATAAATAGATTATACATACCTTGTAGATTTAGTTTTTAAGGTGATATTAGTGCTTAGTTCTAAGCTAGGGAGGCCCAAACGCGCGTGAGTGGAGTCCCAGTTTATTAGCACGGGTAAGTATTGGGGTGTCGCCTAGAGTGGCACAGACTGGAACCTCAAAAAACGAAAAGTTCTGTCGCGGTAGCTCTCCTCTTTCAGAATTCAAAACAAAATGGCCGATTGAGACCGAGGCTAATAGCACTAGCGCATATAGACTTTGTCAAATTCGTGCATGCGCCCTACACCCTCGGTACCGGTCTCGAACTGCCATTTTGCTATGAATTCTGAAAGAAGGAGAGCTACCGCGACAGAACTTTTTGTTTTTAGAGGTTCCAGTCTGTGCTTCGATGTCAGGAAGCTGCCACTCGTTAGACCTTCATCCATATAATCGTGGTAAGTGCTTAATTTCTGTTTTAACTATTTATTCGGATAATTATTTAGACCATACTTCACGCTACTACCGTGGGTATGGTGAATTACACGGTAAGCCCCTGGGCTCCGGCCCGCTGAGAGGGCCGGAGCTCCCTGGGTTAGTGTTGGTGTTGTGACAACACCGTATTTGAATCAGGCTGGTGTTGAGATTGACCTCGGAAAATATGGTGTATTTCCGGCAGTTTGTGTTGAAGGCTGGTGTTGATTGTCATCTGCTGAACCCAACACTGCACTGTGGCTGCATGGTGTTGATGATCTACAAGCAATTTCCCCATTCAGCAACACCGACCCCCAGGGATTGGGAAAATCGTGATTTAAAGTTCAGTGTTGGTGTTGATGAACTGTAGCTCACGAACAGGGGGCGAACACGACGAACCATCTCCGTAAAATTATCTTTTACATTTAAGATGAGAGCAAATCATTAGAGTTTTAATACATTTCAATGAAAAATAATATTACGCTTGGTGTTGGAGCTCAGTTCAGCAGCCCTTTCACGCTCTCAACACCGTACACCGTACTTGAAATCACCCAATGACTTGCTACCTGGCATTCCTGCCTTATTTATTATACGTTGCCTTGAATTGACCTGGTCGGTCCTGCCTGGCCTAGCCTGGACTGAGTGTTTTCCAACTGCAGTCAAACCTGTAGTTGCTATGTGAGGCATGCTACACTTGACGCTGAAATATCATTTAATAGTTATGGCACGAGTGAGACTAGGCCATGGCCATGCATATTGAGATATCAGTTGACTTCTATCTTAATCAAAAAGAGGCACTCTTTAGTTACAGTAGGCAGTAGCTACCTTACTCTGAGTGAGGCCAAGTTACGCGACCTCCTTTTTAGATTTTGTAAATACTGAGAGACTGCAATTACACATGTGAGTTTTTGTGATGATTACTGACGTTGCAATTGGCATTGCATACCGAGTCATCAAACAATTGTAGACAGAAACAGAGATTGCAACTCGCAAGAAAATGTAATACATCTTAATTCTTATTACATATGCATATGTTTTTTTGGTATTAGTCTTGTTTGAGAAAAAGAGGATGTCAAAAAAGTTTGAATGCTACAAAGACCTCAATAAATATCACACGTAATTCTCTTGATTCCTCTTAATTATGTGAAGAGACTTGTAACAGAAAGAATGAAAAGAAATGAATAGCTGTAATAATAGTTGTAATGTTTTTTGATAGAATCATGAACAGGTGACAGATGATGATGGCACAGTGTTGAAAACTGTTTGATGGAAATGGAGATGGCGCATCGTTGGATTTGTTTAAAATTAGACCAACAAAGAATCAACGTTACAACAACATTTAACCGATATTAGACAAACATTGAATCAACGTTTACGCCAACGTTGGACTAACATTGGACTAAAGTTGAATAAACTTTCCATCAACATTGGACCAACATTATACCAACGTTGGATCAACGTCACCCAACGTTGTACCAACATTGGACCAACGCTGCCATACCTGCCTCATCTGGACAATGATTATGCACTCATGAATATTCATTACATCAGTAAATGACCAAAATTTTAGGTAATATTGCTATAATAATTAGAGTATTTATGTTTATTCAATATTTCCACCATGAAAAGTTTCAGAAAAGTATGTGGCTCCATTACCATATCATTTATAATCAAAACATATTATTCTAAGTGAAATATTCAAGGTTAAGTGTGGAAAATTATATTAACTGTATTCTGCCAAGTATAGCAAAGTTGCTCTATATATAGGAGTCAATGACAGGATACAGTGATAGGTATAGGGTGATAGGAATAGGATATAGGATTAGGATGTAGGATTTTAGGATAGGATAAGACATGATGATAAAGATTAGAGTGTAGAGTTGTAATGGTGGACTTCACCTTGAAACCAATTAATGTTTTGTTAATTACTGCCATACGTTGGAATAACGTTGGAGCGATGTTGGAGCAACGTTGTGACAACGTTGTAACAATGTTGGAGCAATGTTGCCAGACAACGTTGGAGCATTGTTGCTGGACAGCGTTGAACCAACGTTGTAAACATAGTTGGAATGACGATGTATGCAAGTGCACGTCCATCGCTGCTTCAACGTTGCCCATCAACGTTGCAGCAACGCTGTTATTGATGACTCAGCCGACATTATACCAACGTTGGAGCATTGATGGTGGACAACGTTGAACTGACGTTGGAAATGTTGTTGGTCTGACGATGTATGGACGTGCACTTCTATCGATGATGCAACGTTGCTTACCAACGTTGTAGCAATGTTGTATTTGACTATTTAGCCAACATTGGATCAACGTTGCCAGACAACGTTGAAACATTGTTGCTGGACAACGTTGAACTGACGTTGGAAATGTTGTTGGTCTGACGATGTATGCGCGTGCACTTCTATCGATGATGCAACGTTGGCCTGCCAACGTTGAGGCAACGTTGGGAAAAAAATTCCCAACGTTGATCCAACGTTGGTCCAACGCTGTATTGTTACCTGGGACCATACCACCTCACACACCTAAAAACCCTCACACTCTCACCACACCCTCTATGACATACCATACCACCCCACACACACGTGGAAATCATCCCACTCCTACCACACCCTCGATGACATACTATACCGCCCCACACACCTGAAAACCCACCCACACTCACCACACCCTCTATGACATACCATACCACCCCACACACACACACAAATCCCTCGAACTCTCACCACTACCCTCTATGACATACCACACCACCCCACACACACACATACAAATCCCTCCCATTCTCACCACCACCCTCTATGTCTATGACATACCATACCATGTAAAAAAAACAAATTCATTTTCTCTTCATTGGAAATCAACGCGCCTCTCCTCTAAAGTTATTCTGCTTACTCACCTTTCTACACTTTCGCATATTTTAATTGTTTCTAACGAATTTCCGTAATGTTGTAGCCCCTCTACGTTCGATGAAATAGGCAGCAGATCCTACGAACCTTTTGTTGTTGTCAGCATAGTCACAAATACTTACTTTGTATTGATCGCTTGGGGGTATAACGTTAAGTAGCCGTTATTAATGCATTATTCTGAATGGTTCACACTGGGGAAGAACCCGCCAGTGATCATGAAGTAGGGATCACAAGTATCCTATCGCCAATTGTATTCGACGAACTCGAGTAGAGGTTAGCGACCTTAACCACGTCTTATCGCGCGACTGTATCAGTGGGCTTTCGATTGTGTGTGTGTTGTATGTGTGGAGTGTGTGTGCAAAATACATTTATGATAACATGTAAATAAATTTTGATTGGTTGCGGGTTTCTCTTCTTTTTTTACAGGGATGTGGGGAATGAAATTAATTCCAAAATCGACAGAGAATATGGTGTCTCTGCCATAAATAAATATGACCCTCAAACGAACTGGTGATAGAATATTATCATACTATTTTATTAATCCGTTTACGTCATGATCATATTAGAAGTAAATAATACAATTCACAATACAACTTAATAACATATTTCTCGTTCAGACTCAAAAGCATTCATACACAAAATGCAAACAGTGAAAAATTTAAACCTATTTTTAAATTTGTAGGGTGTGAACATGAAGGTTTAACAACACGCGTGATTCAATTCGAAATGTTATTTGTGTAATTAGGTTTTGAAGACGTGTATCAATTATAAATGATTATTTACGTCTGGGACAGACCTTTAACTTCACCATCCGAAAGACGTGACAAGGGCTCGAAGCTCGACATCAGTTTGTAATTCCACGCCCAGATAGTTTTGGTTTTTTTTTGTCTACGGAGTAATTGTTATTTTTGCTCAGCGATAAGAGTTTGAATCCTCTCGCGGTTTGATTTTTTTTAATCCCACGATGCGCTGACGTACAGATTTAGGGGGGGGGGGGGGCTTTTCACGACCAAGAAAAAAAACAGAGAAAAGGAAAGGGATAGGGTGGATTTTTGAAATAGAAATGTCGACAATTTCATAGTTTTTAATTTATTTTAATTTTACGCGATACGCAATATCGAGCCCCCTTGAAATGTTTGGCTCACTAATACGCCACTGCCACGATGCACAGCTCATAATTCTAAACATTGATGTATTTGTACCTGCATACATTCCGTTTCGTCTACATTATAAGGGATCACACGCGTAAAACATTTCCCATAGATTCGCGTGCTGAAATGACACTGTTAAAAACATTTCATAACAAACAAGTTTGGAAATTAGAGGGTACAATGTTTACTACCAGTGGAGAGGATATACAGTGCGCATGAAAAAAAAAAGTTTACACTTAGAAAAAATCCTCTAAAATTATACATTTGTAATATCCTGAAGATTTTTCCACATTTTAACAATGGCACAGATCCATTTAAGCAAATGACGATATAACTGTCAAAAAATATTTCCGCTTGAGTGAGCACCACTTACTTTTGAAAAGTTAGTGAAAAATGATTTGCGCAGAACTTTTGAATAGTTACACGATTAAAAGTAGACCTTTACCATGAATAACACATGGAAGTTAGCTAGTGAAATTGATATGAAAATATCTTTTACCTTTTTTGAATTTGTTTCATTGCCCAAAACACTTTGAAGAGTGCCATTGCGCCCCACCCCATTCCTCCACACACCGAAGCCATCGTGACGATATTTGCTTTACACTGAGCTGTGATTTACATAAAATGGCTTAGGCTTGATTTTCATTTTGTTAAGCATTGTCATTTGTCAAGCTTGGGAAAAGTTTGGAGAAACAAGTATTAAATGAAAAATGAAATGTAAACCCACGTTAAATGATACAAACTTAGTAAAAAAAATGCTGGAGATGTCTGATATAATTTTTTGTTTAGATTCAGTTATGTCCTCAGATCCAGCTGGCACAAAAAGGGTAAAGGTTGTGCTTACTAAGTGTTAAAATTTAATTTGGGTGGCAAAATTGTAACAAAATGCTTGAATAAATCCGTTTTATATCGATTAACTTAAAGTGCAAGGGAAAAGTATGATAAATGTTTCGTAGGGTAAGTTTTATTTCGCCTTTTCCCCTTGACACAGCGTGAAAACGAGCATTTCTGCGCAAACAGATTTCTGCGAACTTTACAAAAATGGACAGTACTCACTCAAGTGTAATATTCTGTCAAAAATTTTACTTTCATTGGATGGATGAGACCCACACCCAAGAATATACGTGAAAAAATTACCCACATGTTGTATATTTGTTAATTCCCAGAGCTTTTTCAAAGTGTAAACTTTTTTTATACGCACTGTATATCAGGCATTCCATATCAGACCAGAAAAGGCTACCTTAGCCAGCTCATTTAAAAAATAAATTGGCATTCATGAAGATATCTCCTCACAGGATCAAATTCCTCACCTAAAACAGCAAATTAGCCCGGCAAATTTGCCCTAATTCTTCTGCCAGCCCCCCAAAATCGTACCAAAGTCATCAATATTTCGTCGTAGTTTGGGCAAAGGAAGACCAGTAGTTGCCCTACATATAATCTGTGTTAGATGGTAAATCATATTCATACACTTCTGTCAATCAGCAATATCCAAAAAAAAAATTCAAATGAGTAGGGTGCCTTGGGTCGAATTAATATATTTTGCCTTCCTGTTGTAATAAGGCTCTTGGCACCATAGTGTCATAATGTTAATACCAAGTATCATGCCATGTAAGTTTCAGGAATTTCTCTCTTGGAATTCACATCGTGCCTTTTTCGGTGTTTGTAAATGTGGAGAAAACCCCAGATATTTGGATCGCGATTCAAATGTTACTTTCCTTGGTGAAAGAAGTAGATGCCTCTAATGTTTCTGTCAGGTCGGTAATACTAATCGGTGACAAAAAGAAAATGGATGGAGTTCGTTGTGTAACTTCACACACACGACCTTAAAGGAAAACATATGAAAAATTCTCATTTTCTCCCCTGTCAAGTGAAACAAAGTTGTATTTCTTCCTGAATATGTGGAATTGCCATTATTTTAACAGTTTATGGTTAACTTAAGTTGGTTCTTATTGTTAAAATTGTAAAAATTTAAGTATTGTATAATTCAAACAATAGATAACAAAAGGAATAGTGAGTGATGGACATCATCGACTCTCATCATTCTATTAAGTTTAGTATTTGTATATTATCTATATTGGTATGTATTTATGAAATTGTTTGTACATGATGATGGTTGAATAAATGAATTGAATTGAATTGAATTGAATCTTCTTTGCATATCGCTAAGTTGTGCATTTAACTGTTTTGTGAAAAATAAGCGAAACTTTAAAATGACATAACTTTCTTATTTTACATCCGATTTCGATGAAACTTGCAGCGTTATGTATGTTTGATTTTTCTTCATCAATTCAATTAACAATTTTCTGGGGTGGACTTTACCTTTAAGTATTTCCGATAGCATCAGAAAGCACGTTCATTTAATTCAAAGTGATAATCATATACGAGGTGAAGGGGCTGCGCACCTTTTCAACTGTGATTGAATTTTCATAATAAATCAAATAATTTGAAAAGTCCATATAAATGCAAACTACAAACAGAAGAACCGCATTTTGATTTTGTTCAGGCACATTTAAGATCACCTCCACCTTTTACATTCGCTCTTGAAAGTGACGTACATCATGATCCCGCCATAGGTAATACTTTGTCCCATTCACTTTGCTAACGATATTAATTTCCTTGCTATCCTTTTTTTTATTTATCAATACATTGAATACTTAAGTGATAGCATCAAGAGCTCTAGCCAGACACACAGAGGACCATTAAAATGTCACCATTTCCGACACCGAAATGAGAAACAAAATTTATCAATTATATGAAGAGCAATATCGGCAATTGTATCTCTTAAGTATGGACAAAAATCTAAACGCAAGAGGTCTTTAGAGTTGAAAAAACTTTATCAAGTTCATAAAGCATACTTAATGATCTTACTGGAACTAAATAATTATGAAAAATTATAAAATATACCCTACTCGAAACCTAATTTTACTGGAACTAAATAATTATAAAAATGATAAAATATACCCTACTCGAAACCTTATAAGCTACAAAATACAAATTCCGCGGGATCCATGCAAGTTTCATTATTTTAGAAGTAGAATATTTGATTCTGTCTCTTATCTACGAGCCTCAAGAGTGGCTATTAGGGCCACTGACGTCATTTCATCTGAATGAAGTTATAATTACATGCATCTCTAAATGGGAAACCCGCTCTTTTTTTTTGTCTCTTTCATCTCAAAAATTATAATGAAAAGGATGGATGATTACCATTAAGCGGTACACGAAAAACAAAGTAACCCTCTGCATTTTCAATCATGTACCAGTTGTGCCCAAAAGGTAGTAAACCCCACCACAAATACACGCCTCCATGCTGGTGTGGAATGGTGACATTGGCCCTACAATGATCGACGAGGCCAGAGAAACAAACTCTATTGAAAGTAATATTTAACCAATTGACTTCGCAATTAAATACCTAAAACTTGGTAGAACTTGAACAATTTTATTATAAATATATTCCTTTTTCTAGTGGGGTTCACTAATTTTTAAGTATATACCATCGTACATCATGCCATTAATCTGATCGACAAAATGGGTAGAATGTACATTTAATCTATCTAAATTACATGTACATAATACATATAATATCTTTTTTATGTATTGTATAGGGCTTAAATTTCAGGTCTTCTAACATTCAATTACTACATGTTTATAGGAATTCGAGAACTTTCATTAAGAACAATAAAAGTTTTTCCTTGCGATTTCTATGAGTAAAAAAAAAATCACTCTATTTTTAAAGGGGAATCCTACCCAAATAAAAACTAGAGGAAAAAGAAAATACAGACAAGTTGATAAATGAAAGTTTGAACAATATTGGACAAACAATTAGAAAGTTATAATCTTTAATTGGTAATCACTATACCAATGGAGACTTCAAATTGGCCGCATATGTGATGTCATAGTGATGTATGGCAATGACTACTCTTTCATGTACTCCAATGCATAAAATGGCTAAAATGTCATCTTTTTAAAAAGATTTACTATAAATTATATTTTTCTTTCATGATGACATAAAGCAATATACTACCTGTGTTATATTACTGCCCCAGGGGAATGATTACTTTTTAATAGGATAAAACCACAAATCCTTGACAACTAAGTACATGGATTATGATAAAGTTATCCTTACTTCTTACCACAATGTACTTACCCAGTTGCCAATTTGAAATTTGCATAGTCTCAGAGATCTCATTCAATTTCAAAGCAGCCACAACTTTCTTATTGCTTGTCCGATTTCTTACTAACTCTTACCATTCTGTTTTATTTATTTTCCTTCTTTCGAACACAACATTTATGACCAAGGCTGGATTCCCCTTTAAGAATAAAAGAAAATAATTGATATAACGATCA
Source organism: Lytechinus pictus (assembly GCF_037042905.1). Taxonomy (NCBI): domain Eukaryota; kingdom Metazoa; phylum Echinodermata; class Echinoidea; order Temnopleuroida; family Toxopneustidae; genus Lytechinus; species Lytechinus pictus. Next base: position 12,824,074 of record NC_087263.1, on the reverse strand, counting down.
CTACATTTTTGAAAGAGAGGATGTAAAGAGGCAAATATAATTAGCATAATTGAACTGCCACCGAAATTATATTGCCTTTTATTTTGCAAATATTATTTTGTGTTTACTGCGTTTTATAACTTGTGTATATTTTTACGTTCAAACCTTCAGATAATCAAAATACACACTCTAAAAAACGAAGAGCTACGAAGAGCTAGTTTAGCTTTTAAAGACCGTGTATAGTGACTGCACTTCATTGTGTTGATTTTCCGCGTTCAAATTTGAGCTAGACAAATCAGCACTCCGAAGTGCAGTCACTATACACGCTTTTTAATTAGCTATTCGTTTTTTAGAGTGTTTGATATACCACAATATGTACATGCAGAAGGAAAAAAGTGCTACACTGGAGCTATTATGCATCCGAAAAAAGTTTCTCAAACGTTGAAATATACACACACACACACACCCATACACATATAGATATATATATGTATATATATTGCATTTAACAGACCATTTTAAAGACCAAATGTATATCTTGACATGCTCAGGCAAAGTCACATGTAATACCCCGTTCTCATTGCCATGCGATCCGTAACGAACGCCACTATTGGCTTGTCGTAGCAGATCTTGAAAAACTTGAACCTTTCAAAAAATTTATACGATCAATACGATTGCCACGACTGATCTGACATACGATCTGATACGATTTCTACGGTTATTCCACGATTAACACCCATATTACATTGGTAACGCGAATTGTGACAGTGGGAACAAGGTGTTAACAATATCCTATAGTATGGCGCAACTACATGCCATGTTATACTTTATGTAGTCGTAATCGTACTGGATGCCGTTTCTGGTGGCTGACTTTACGACCGGGACTAGTACATATCCATACAATTGCTGACAGCGTGATTCCACCCTCCGTTCCCATGGATACATAGGCCTAAGTGGTCTACCTGTATTTCAAAGAATACGAATAAATATTATCAATTTGATTAATAATACTGATATAAAGTTGTTAATATTGTGTAATGAAATGTTTTATCATATGTGGTTTATTACATCCTATACAACACGTACATCCTTGACACCTGATTGGATGAATGTGAGTCACGTGACATTCAGAAGAATTAGATGTAGCACACAAACACAGCTCGCATACGAGATCTATTACATACTGGAACAGCAGCCAGCAACCCACTGCATGCACCGCGCACCAATGAAAATAAAATTAACAGACTGTAACTTAAGAAATCGAAACTTAAGTAATCTCATTTACTAAACAATAGAGAACGGAAAGGAATTAAACCATGTTGCGATTATAATGGGAGTAAAAATTTTGAGAGACAGTTGTTTAGTTAAATGATGGTATAAGTAATAGTTTTCACTTTTTTTTCAGAATGTCTTACCTATTTACAATTCATGAAATAAATAGGTATTACTAACTTTCTAATATGATCATATTTTACATTTCAGTACACATATACACATTTTCTTCATTCTGTTTTCAATATGTGAAAATCATAAAAATCACTAAGTAAAGCAAAGTCTGTCGTGTTTTATGATAGCTCTCTGGAATGAATAGTTTAACAAATTATTATAAACATGATGAATAATAGACTTATATTCTATGAGACGCCGATTGTACCAATATTATATAGAACAATTATTTGTTATATAATCATTATTTATTAAATAATAACTATTATTTATATATAATTTACATTTTATTTGTAAATAACTACTATTATAAAAAATAAAATTTCTAATTATTTATATATAATTCCAAGTTATGCTTCATTATTTGTAAATGATAATAGTTCGACATTCCATTATTTATAAATAATGATTATTTGTTTTTCATTATTTATAAATAATGATTATTTGTTTTTTCATTATTTATAAATAATGATTATTTGTTTTCATTATTTACAAATAATGATTATTTGTTTTTCATTATTTGTAAATAATGATTATTTGTTTTTCATTATATATAAATAATGATTTTTTTTTTCATTATATATAAATAATGATTATTTGTTTTCATTATTTATAAATAATGATTATTTGATTTTTATTATTTATAAATAATGATTAATTTTCGTTTTTCATTATTTACAAATAATGACACTCCATACTTCATTATTTATTAACAATTGCAATTCGTTTTTCCATTATTTATAAATAATTTTTCTATTATTTATAAATAATAATTATTTATTAACAATGCCAGTGCACATTTCTTTATTTATAAGTAATTTGTTGAGTTTTCCATTATTTATAAATAATGATTATTTGTTAAATAATGAAAACGTCTACTTCATTATTTATAAATATTTTTTTCGAGTGCACCATCATTCTCATTATTTATAAATAATCATTATTTAATGTTCGAGTTTTCCATTATTTATAAATAAAGATTATTTGTTAAATAATGAATTATCTACCTCATTATTTATAAATAATGAAAATTCATCGTGTTTCATTATTTATAAATAACAATTTAGTTTCAATATCCCATATTTTATAAATAATCATTATTTATAAACAATTTTTACAGTTTGCCATTATATACAAATAATCATTATTTATAAATAATGGAAAACTCGCTATAACATGCAAATGTGGGACCGCCCATGATATGAATATTCATGATACGATTTCCTTTTTCGTGATTTTTCTTCACAAATTTTTTGTCCATTTCCTCTTCATAATGACATTTCTTGAAGCAATTTTCTAGGGATATGGTCTGACTGTAATATTCTTCATTTTCTATAAAACTTCGTCTTCGTAGAAATATCAAAAAGTGTAATTTTATACGATTTTTCCTACAGTTCACAATCCCCATAGGCGTGCGTGTATTTCACCTTTTCCATCGTAGGGACAACCGGTGAATCGACGGAGTGCTCTTCATCGAAATACTTGTGCTTGGTCGCATGGCTTTCTCGCTTTCAATATTTTTTTTTAGAAAGTTTACGCGCGTCATGCTCCCCCCCCCCCCCCCCCGGAAAAAAATTTGCGTTAGGCCATGATGATATTGAGATAAAAATAATGAAAATGAAAGTATACATAAATCAATGTGCCAGGCTCTTTAGAGCATGGCCGTATAAAGAATTTCTTTCGGAGGAGGGGGGGGAGGGCAGACGCGTAAACGTTCTCAAGTTGAAAGCGACACAGCGAAGCGACCAAGCTTGTCATTTGGGCACTTTTTTTAGTTTTAAAAGTGAAATACGAAGGCAAATTTCGTGCACACTTTTGGTGAATTTTGTGATAATTTTCTATAGAAAACTAAGTTTTTAAAAATTTAGGGGTCATCATGCCCCCGTATTGTCATTGTGAGCATTTTGGGGCCAGGGTGGAATCGCCCCAAACGCCACAAAAAGACACTCCAAAATGTATTTGAAGTGCATTATTAGAACTGAAACTTATCTCTACACCAGGAAAAATTAACTTAACAAAAAGAGCAACAAGAAATATTTATAAAAAGTAGAAGGGACTGATGCACGTACACTGATATTTCACTCTCTCAGCTCATATGCACTTGATCCACTTCCATCGAGGATTCGGGCTAAATTCCGCCCGCCACTTCCGGGGACCAACCAACGTAGTATTTCGATGAAGAGCACTCCGTCGATTCACCGGTTGTCCCTACGATGGAAAAGGTGAATTACACGCGCGCCTATGGGGATGTGAACTGTAGGAAAAATCGTATAAAATTACACTTTTTGATATTTCTACGAAGACGAAGTTATATAGAAAATGAAGAATATTACAATCAGACCATATCCCTAGAAAATTGCTTCAAGAAATGTCATTATGAAGAGGAAATGGACAAAAATTTGTGAAGAAAAATCACGAAAAAGGAAATCGTATCATGAATATTCATATCATGGGCGGTCCCATATTTGCATGTTATAGCGAGTTTTCCATTATTTATAAATAATGGTTATTTGTATATAAATAATGATTATTTTTATATAATGGCAAACTGTAAAAATTGTTTATAAATAATGATTATTTATAAATAATGGGATATTGAAACAAAATTGTTATTTATAAATAATGAAACACGATGAATTTTCATTATTTATAAATAATGAATTTCTATGTATCGTGCCGTCTACAAACTTGCTCCTGATTATATTTGCAATACATTTTCCATTCGTAACACACCCTATAATACCAGATCTGGAAAAACCCAATTAAGGTTAATACATCCAAAGACGAATTATGGTAAAAGATGCTTCGTCTACCGAGGTGCCCAAATATGGAACTCTATTGAAAAGAAAATTCCCCCTTGTATCACTTTATATTCCTTTAAAACACATCTTAAAAACATGCTCATCCCCCCTCATCCTGATTATTGTTGTTAGCAACGCCTGCATCATTTTCCCTCCTCATTTTAATCCCTTTGCCCCTGCTTGAGTTTAGGTTTTCTTTAAGTTATTTTTCTATTGGTTTACACTTTTTTTTTCTTTTAGTCCCATTTTGCTTTTATATATATTTTGCTTTTATTATCATATTGTATTTTGTTTCTTTCGCCATTATTGTATGTTCTTATGATTTATGTCATATGATTTTGTGCTTGTGCTTTTGTCATTACCATGGTTGATTGTATATTGTACATTTTTTATTGTTGTGTGTATGGACCCCTACGAAAAACAGCACTTGCTGATAGGGTGTTCCATCCCACAAGTGGTAAATAAATAAATAAAAAAATAAATAAATAAAAATAAGTCATTATTTAACAAATAATCTTTATTTATAAATAATGGAAAACTCGAACATTAAATAATGATTATTTATAAATAATGAGAATAATGGTGCACTCGAAAAAATTATTTATAAATAATGAAGTAGACGTTTTCATTATTTAACAAATAATCATTATTTATAAATAATGGAAAACTCAACAAATTATTTATAAAGAAAGAAATGTGCACTGGCATTGTTAATAAATAATTATTATTTATAAATAATAGAAAACTTATTTATAAATAATGGAAAAACGAATTGCAATTATTTATAAATAATGAAGTATGTAGTGTCATTATTTAAAAATAATGAAAAACGAAAATCATTATTTATAAATAATAAAAAACAAATAATCATTATTTATAAATAATGAAAAACAAATAATCATTATTGATATAAAATGAAAAACAAATAATCATTATTTACAAATAATGAAAAACAAATAATCATTATTCATAAATAATGAAAAACAAATAAATATTATTTGTAAATAATGAAAAACAAATAATCATTATTTATAAATAATGAAAAACAAATAATCATTATTTATAAATAATGGAATGTCGAACTATTATCATTTACAAATAATGAAGTATTACTTGGAATTATATATAAATAATAAGAAATGTTGTTTTATATAATAGTATTTATTTACAAATAAAATGTAAATTATATATAAATAATAGTTATTATTTAATAAATAATGATTATTTAATAAATAATTGTTCTATATAATATTGGTACAATCGGCGCCTCATAATATTCTACAAAATACATGTTAAGTAAACCTATGCTCATATTTTCTTTCTGTGAACGTAAGGCACTTCGTAAATTGTTTGATTTTCTTAGGATTTGTTGTGATGCTAAACACTACCGCAACTCAATATTACTATTTTTCTGCGTTTTCCTTTTGTTCCTTCAATCTATTCATCAGAATCGTAGATCCTAAAATCGTAAAGACATTGACGATCTGCTTTATATATGCACTAATGAACTCTCTCAAAATTCCGAGTCACAGGATAAAGTCAATTGTGGGATTGTCGGCTCTTGACGGTAAAAGGCAATGGGTACTTGGAGGACAAGAAGCCTTGCACGTAATGGGGCTTGGATGTTGGAGGATAATTAAAAAGTTCGCCAAGTGCTTATATGAATGACATAATTCGTGCCGGATATTCAGGGTTCGATGGTACATTTTAACTGGTCAAGCTCTGTTGTCACATGCACTGCTTGGAAAGTTCTGTACGTGCTAATGGGATGTTATTTACAGATTTCAGAATCTATAGCAGTATGGGGCGTGGTTCCACAGCAACCACCCCCGCCCCCTAAAAAAAAATGCCCTCCCAAAAATGTACACATGCATGTAGGTCTTATATACATAATATATATTATTACATAATACAATCAAATCATAATACAATCCTATTGAGAATTCATGTCGTCAAGTGCTCTAAAATTAAAGGTGTTTCTTTTCAAATTCGAAATTTTTTTGCTTGGTCGCCACACACTCCCTCGAAAAGTAAAAAATAATATCTAATGTCAAATACATGTATGCTCTATTTTAGTGCGAGGATAGTAAGCCAATAATCTCCCCGTCCACATTCAGAATTCTCCTACAATCAATGTATTTAAAAATCGACTCAAAACCTACACTGCAAAACATGTGGTGTTGATTTAACACCAGGCCGGAGAAGTCTATATATGTCCACACCAGTTTCGTTTTGGTCTAACACCAGATAGGTGTTTATACAACACCAATTAGTATTCCAAACTGGTGTTGTTTCAATTCTATTCTGGTGTGGACATATATAGATCCCGGGCTGGTGTTAAATCAACACCGGAGTTTTTGCAGTATATCTTTTCAATCAACATAACATGTTAGATGTTGCAATGACCAGTTATTCATAAATCTTGTTATTCAGCACTCGTGCATTTAAGGAATTAATCTTGCCGGGTACTCATTCACCTCACCTGGGTCGAGTGCAGCACAGTGTAGATAATTTTTTGCTGAAAGAAAACATGGCTAGGATTCGAACCCACGACCAGTAGCGTACCGTGACTCGGAGGAGACAAAGCGTTGGGGGGGGCAAAGCATTGTTCACAGACAATGCAGTGCCCCCCCCCCCCAATGCTTTGTCTCCTGCGGTTCACGGTACGCTACTGCCCACGACCCTCTGTTTGAAAGGCCAGAGTCAGAACCACTAGACCACGACGCGCCCACGCATCATTTTCATAACGTATGAATGTGTTATAATTTTCTTTCCGATATCTCATTGCGAAATATCGATATCTCGATATTACAAGAATACATTTGTCACTGATATCTTTGTTAGATATGAAAGTTTCTGTCGAGGATTGCAGTTGTCATATTATGTCTTTACAAATTAAAAACAATCCTCCCGATGAAAAAGATCAATCAAATATTACTCGATAATTCTTAATAATAATATTGTTATCCTTTACCCGGGTAACCACTTCAGTTCCGAAAACTGTTCTCCCAGCAGGCCCTGCTTAACATTATAAATGTTATTACCCCGGCTTTGGCATGGCTAATTCGAACGGGTGCTCGAGTATTCGAGGAATATTTTCCTCTCGGGTACCCATTCACTTCACCTTGGTTGAGTGTAGCACAATATGGGTTAATCTCGTGCTGAAGGAATACGTGCCATGGCTAGGATTCGAACCCACGTCCCTTAGATAGAAAGACGAGATCACGACGCCCCCACAAATTCTTTTGAATTTAGGGCCTATACATTTTGAACACATATGGAGATTATGAATATTTGGCACTCTTGATTACTTTATTTTTATAATTATTATAGTAGTAGAAGTAGTAGTAGTAGTAGTAGTAGTAGTAGTAGTAGTAGTAGTAGTAGTAGTAGTAATTAGTGATAGAAGTAGTAGTAATAGTATTTTATTCGTGATATATTATCATTATTATTATTATTATTATCATTATCATCATCATTATTATCATCATCATTTATTTATTTATCTATTTATGTATATACTTACAAGGAGTATAACCGTTGCAAGGCGCTGTACTGTCGACACAAGTTCGGCTCATGATCGTCGTATTCTCCTTCAAAATGCGGATATAATCCGACTGATTGCGACCTACCAGAGGTTTAGTCCAAGTGATAACGTCCTCACAGGCTGCGTGTACTTGTGCATCCTTTTTTTTTTGGGGGGGGGGTGAGAAGAGATAAAATAGGAGAGCATTATATTTACATTTTTAAAATAAAAATTGGGCATGCACTTTTGAGAAAGAAACCGAGGACTCCGCTTTAGGGGGGATCATACAATCGCGTTTTGGTGGTGGTTCATAATGAACGCTAACGGAGTTGGATAATAATGAATAATAATATGTAACATTCCCTGCTCACGTGCTCGAGCATTTAAGGGATTCTTTCCTTCCGGGTACCTACTCTCCATCTACACCTAGGTGGAGAGTGCCAAATGAAGATAAATGCCATGGCAAAGGACGCGAGTGTCGACGTGGGAAACGAACCCCGGATCTTCTGGTTCAAAATTGAAGACTTCTCTACTGCTGAGCCACAATACCTCTACAGTTGGACGCAATCAGAGCCCTATATTGTAGTTGTTCGTCCAATTTTCTTTCAGGGGTGGGGGTCACAACGTTGCAAATTTTCGTTTGAATCGTGCTTGCTTGATATGGCAATATGCGCCTTGCTGTAGCCAACTGAAAACGAATATGACAAAGTCTGCAAGGCCCTGACTTCATCCGAATTCATAAGCAAACCGCCGCACCATGAACATCCATCTATACCCGCTCGCCGCGGCGGTGTGCGGTAGCCCATTAAGTGATGATTTGAAGTTGATGTAAAGGGAAATCATTTTTAAATATAATAGACTAATAAAATTAAAATATTGGTTGCGCCGTTTTTATCCTTAAGGCCTGACGCCACTTCACGACTGGCGTACGATTTGGGAAGAAACAGGAGGCTGAACATTTTTTCTTTATGATGGTAACATTGCATAAAGAATTATCTCATTCAAGGTTCAGGATAGTTTTTAAACAAATTTGAAATACTGCAAGCTTTCTGGTTCACAGTAATGGTCATAGGTCCTATGGGCTAAAATGGCAGCTAATCTTCAGATGGGCACGTCAATACAACTCTGAACTGAATTAGTTATTACCTTTGTAGAGATTAATGGAAAAAACATAAGGCTTTTTTTATCGAGTTAGAGAGTTCTACTCTTGTTGTTCCATGATTTGATATTCACAAAAATTGTTGTATATAGGGTTTTATTTCAAAGTCGAGTCACAGGCAAATCGTAAGTTGCGCGGCGGGGTTAATACGTTGCATTGGAGCAAAAATCGATATTGCTATAAGTACAAACTAAAAGAAGCAAATTTTAATATTCAGAGAAGGAGAGAACGAGAGATGAAGTATTAGTTTAGTTTTCAAATAAATAAAAGTAGCCTAGGGTGTTCAAGGAAAACAATAATCAAATTGTGTGTATACTGCCTATGTCATATACATTGTGTCATGACGTCTGGAGGTACAATGACGCATGGGAAAAGTAAAAAGATATTATATAAATGTACAATTCAAGATTATAAAAAGACAACCACATCTGTCCTCATATGCGTATATTTTAGAAGTGAAGAGGCTTTGAGAGCCGAATATTCATTGCCAACTTGTTCCAACTGACGGAGGATAGTCACACACAGTATTTCTGGTAGGATGCCATTTGACGTTGTTAAGAGCACTCTAGCTATCCCGTCACTATCGCCAAAAGAAAGGCAGAGCAGAAGTTCAAACGGATCTAGTCCAAACCCCCAAAGCTTATCTGGATCAGTACAAAAACGAAACAATCACAACACCGAAAATTCAGATTTGACTTAGATATAAAAGTTTATAAATTTTAAAGATTTGCTTATTTTTCACAAAACAGATATGAGCACGACTCAGTGATATGCAGATCAGAGTCGATGACGTCACTCACTGGATGTAAGTTAAAAGGCTTTATTTTGTTGCCCCCCCCCTTTTTTTTGGGGGGGAGTCCATGATATTTATCGTTCTGTTACGTAATAATAGTTTATTTCAAGGATATAGCTCACAAATTTCCACTTTTTGGGAAACGGTGATGTCATTTAGCAGGGACTATCCCCTTTTCATAATAAGCCCGGTGCCTTGCTAGAAGGCAGAAGGCCCCATTTCTAAAAGTCGTTGCTTTGACTCGGTCAGGGAACGCGCCCATGACACCCCGTTGATACCGTTCTTATGATGAACTTGAAATCCAATTAATCAATCAATCACCACTTAGCCACCATGTCTGGTGGGTGTTTCATAAAGCTGTTCGTAAGTTAAGAACGACTGGTGATCCTTTCTTGTGGTAAATGGTATATTTATTGGCGATGGTTAAGCACGTAAGAAAGGGTCACCAGTCGTTCTTAAAGTCGCTCTTAACTTACGAACAGCTTTATGAAACACCCACCTGGTAACGTGGTGAGGTGTGATAGGCATATTAATAAGCCTACTGAATAAAACTCGGATACCATGTTTTGTAAATGTTGCGACGCGACATCAATGGATTTTGGCAACCTCTACGCAGTCACTTTCTGGAGCGTTGAAAATCTATTGTCAATAACCATTCATGACAAAGCAGTCTTTATCGAAAATCGATGAAACAGCTTCGTCCTGGACTCTGGACAAGCGAAATATTTGCGATTTTTCGTCAGCTCCGAATCTTAAGCAGATCTGCTCTTCCGGTTCACCAATTTCCGACAAAGGCCTCTAAGCTGTTCTTTGCTACTTGGCAGGCATTTTCAATCGATTTACTATGTTGTAGAATCCGGCCCCGCTGCAAATGCGAAAACTTGCAATGAAGTTGTGGCGTTAACTTGTCATCTGCATGTTTAGGTTACAACCTGATTCAAAAGTTGATTCCCAAAAGTTTATCATTATATCCGATTGAAACAAGGGTGTGGTATGTTCGTGTAGCGGTTCTGACTCTCGCCTTGTAATTAAAGGGTGGTGTGTTCGCATCCCACCATGGCCTAGCGTCCTTTGGCAAGACGTTAATGTACATCTTTCCATTCTTCACCCAGGAATTAAATGGGTACCCGGTAGTTTTTATGGCAATTCAACAAATTCCCCCAACATTGCCAACGTTCGTGGACCGTAAATCAGCTTTGACCTTGATCATGTGACCTGAAACTTACGCAGGATGTTCAATGATAAATTATACAAATCCCAAGAATGTTCTGTAATCTGATTGGTCCAAATCGGATCACATGATATTCAGCGAATTGCACTATTGCATCCAAAACGCACTATCCTGCAATCTGACGTCAGAGTGCAGGATAGTGCGAGGTCTGGAATCATCTAGAATTTAGATAAAATATAGCATTTGGGGCAACTCAGTAACATGGGGGGTTGTATAAAACAAACAATGCACGCATTCTTGTGCATAGAGGACCTAAATAATGAACTCTGTGCTCGACTCGCCAAATGGATATACCGCACTCGGTCCTGCGGACCTCGGTGCAGTATATCCTTTGGCTCTTCTCGCACATCGTTAATTATTTGGCCCTGCATGCACGCGCTTACGTGCATTATTTGTATACTATTACCCTTATGTCTAAGTTTCATGAACTAGTTCATTTCAAAGTTATGTTGACATTTCAAAAACTTAAAGTTGGTTAAGATTTACATGTTGAAACTCCCAACATGGTCTAAGTTCGTTGACCCTAAATGACCTTCGACCTTGGTCATGTGACCTGAAACTCAGGCAGGAGTTTCAGTAATACTTTATTACCGTTTTTGTTTAATTCTTATGAAATGGGTCTACATACTTCCTAAGTTATGATGACATTTCAAAAACTTAATACTTGGTTAAGATTTCAATGTTGACGACGCCGCCGCCGCCGCCGTCGGAAATGTGGCGCCTATAGTTTCGCTCTGTAATGCAGGGGAAACAAAAATGAAATTTCTTGAGATAACACAACTGTTTCACAAATATTGTTTAACTTTAAAATTCAATAACGTCGATATCGGTTATCAGTTTAGATGAAATTTTCAGTATTTGGCTTAGTAATTATGTTCAGCACAGAAAACTCATTTAAAACGTCTTACACAGTTTTTTATTTGTTTCTTATCAAATGAAATGTTTTCCGTTTTCCTCATTGTAATGTAAAACAGTTTTACCTGATCAAGAATAGTTGCTCCTGTTGAAATTACGCTTCAATAATTAACTTCCTTATCGTCAAATCTGAATAAATATTATTTATACAATAAACTACAAATGAAACACTGAATGTCTGACATCTTCAAATCTCTCATTCGCATAACACCACGATCACTGCGTTGTTTTCTTTAATATCCTCCATCAAATCACTTCAACTCTTCAACTCTCTCATCATCGCGGTGTGCAAAATTGTAAATTTTACATTATTTTTAATACCATACACCCGATTTTGATCAAGTCGTCAGCATTTATAATATGCTGTTTGAATTTCCTGTTTCTATTTAAATCACCCTTTTATTGGGTTGAACTTTCCCTTTAACGAAAGAGCATACTTAGTTATTGAATTCTATTTCTCAAACAAAAAGAAATGAACAAATTATTTGTTAAAACACATTGTCGAAACCTATTTTGTGTGAGAAACATAGTGCCAGACAAAGGAGAGTATTATTTTTAGGCCTACAAAGAAAATCCCGCAAGTGTTTTCTTCTAAAAAGGTAAGCGAAGCGTACAATTCGATCACTGGTGGATCCAGGGGGGGAGGCAAAGCCGGCCCGTGCCGTAAAAAAATGTAATGTAAAAATGACGTTAAAACCGAAGTGTCCCCCCCCCCCCCTTTGAAAGTGAAGACCTTTTTTGCGCTTGTCTAGATTTTTTCGTGGTCGAAATGTCCTTATTTTTGTTGAAAACTTTTTTCTTTTTTTTTTCTTCTTTTTTGCTTGTGAATTTTTCGTCGGGAAAATGTGCCCCCCCCCCCTTTTGGAAAATCCTGGATCCGCCGGTGAAATTCAATAACTTAATTTTTACTCTGGTCAGCCTTTATTTTTAAATTTTTATTAATTAATTTTATTATTATTTTTTTTTTTTTTTTTTTGGGGGGGGGCATTTTTCCATTCTCTCTGCACCTTCTATTATCATCTTGTCAACAAACGTTACGTTTTAGCTCCTTATGCCGCTTATCATTTCATATCTAACAACGACTCGTCCGCCCACTGACTCATGACCTCTCTATTGTTTGACCCTCAGAATCCTACAGATACAGAGATTTGTATCAAAAGCGAAGCAAATCCCGAGTTTTGGCCATTAGGTATGACCCCTATGTTCTCTTTTAAAATATAAAGAAAGACCAATAAGGTAATAACTCATTGAAATCCCACGCACACCACTTAGGTTTAAGGATGCCAGGCGGCTGTCATCTGATGAATCAATAGAGCAAGAATTGAAAGCCTTTGCCAAATACACTTTTGTGTCCAGATATAATCGGTTTCTGGCCAAAGTATAACAAAAGCTCACGATAAGCCCACGCTCGTAATAAGGATAAGAATGACAAATGAATTATCTTTATGGTTGCACCGATGTTGATGATGAAGGTGGTGATGATAGTATCATCATCATGGTCATCATCATCATCACCTTCATCATGATAAATATGGCAGATTTACACACAGAATCGTGTTTTCCTGTTTTAGTCGGTGTGGCTTAAAATCATTATTATACATGTATATGGAGCGTTTAGTCCCAGTTGGTTAATCTTCGGAGTTTGTAACAGAAAACGAGTCGTGGGTTCGAATCCAAGCCATGGCATATTTTCCTTCGGGAAGAAAATAATCCACAATCTGCTGCCCTCAACGGAGGTGAGATATTGTCGAGAATTTATTCCTTGAAACGGTGAGCGTGTTACAGTGGCTCGGATAAAGCCAAGGTAATAACGCTTCATTAATTGTTGAGCCCTTTGAGACTTCTGATAAAGACGTATGTGAAGCAAGTATAACTATTATCATTATTTATCTTTAGAGCATGCAGCCTATAGAGACATTAGGTTTCCATGCATACAAAGCATAGCAAACACATGCTGAACAACGCAGGCGGGTTTGATGGGCAACCTATGCACGGTTTTGTGGTGTCGGGATTTCTTTTGATTTTCGTGATTTTCACTGTATTTTGCGTGATCCCATATTCCTATTCTTATTTGCGGAGCGGCTAAAAACTTGCCTTTTCCGTGAAAATCTGTGGATTCCGTGTTCTCCCTGAATTCCTTCAGTTTTTTCCCTTGCCCGTATCGCGAGAACCTGGGACTCTACTAACCCACGGGTGTTTCACAAAGATTTAAGTACACCTGTATTATGACTTAAAAGTTGTACTTCGATTTTAGTTGCGTGCGGTACACAACGCATCACCGCACTGCCGCCTATTCATCAATCGGATAAAGTGTATTAATAGCATGACCCCGTTGGCGTCTAAGTGCTCACAGCCCTAATTCATTTCCCATATACTCGTGTGTTAAAGTGGCACTTAAAAAAAATTCATAAAAAATAAGGAGAAAATTCGAGGGTTGAATGTTTACTACCAGTGGATAGGATAAATGTCTGACATTCCATATCTGACCAGAAAAGGGTACCTCGACCGGCTCATTTTAAAAATAAATCAGCATTTATGAAGACTACACCTGACGGGATCAAATTCATCACTTGAGAGAGTAAAATGGCCCTAGTTCTTCCGCCAGTAAAAATATAGTTCCACAGTGGTGATATATATTTCCAATTTGGAAAAAGAAAGTTTAGTAGGTACCCTCCCTAGAATCAGTGTTAGATTGTCAGTCATATTCATTCATTTTTGTCAATCAGCAATATCAAATTAAAAAATTGAGCAATGGGTTGGCTCGAATGAATATCTTTTGCCTGCCAGTTGTGATTAGGCCCGTGCAACCCTAAAGCATGAATCTCATGTCACATTTATCACTTTGTAAAACACCCCCAGGGATCACCTAATTTCGTTTGAAAATGATGTTTTCGTGATAGGAGCAATACTTACATAGGTCCTTTTGAATTGGTTAGCTCCGTGGTTTACGATGTCGCCGGCGGAAGCATCCTGGTCTAATAATTTCCCTCCTTGTAGAAAATATGGTTGCCGGAAGTCATACGTATTCGGGTTCATGTCACCCTGTCAATACAAGTACCATTAATGACAAAAAGATGTGTTCATTTATTTGTATCAAACATATATATATATAATATATAGCATTAGATTTCAGAATAAGAGCCATTGTGACCAGTCATGTCAAAAAACCCAAAAAGTCGCATCGTTACATTTCCAGTAAGATAATATTAAGAGTTGTTTTCGTTTTGAATGGTCAACTTCAGTTTTTATTATTTCTGAAAAGGGTATACTCTTTTCTATACACAGTGAAAACTCGAAGTATGAAAAGGAATCGAAAGGGCTGTTCCGACATCTTTAATTCGACCGATGACTTTTTTTATTATGTTGCAATTTGTTCTCCCTAAAAAGTCTTCCTCCTACTTTGAACGCTAATAAATTGAAAAATGAATTAGCTATTGTATCAATATTGTTATCATGAACAGGATATGACTAGTGGAGGTGCCGTGGCCGAGTGGACTAAGGCGCCTGGCTATACATGAAAAAGTCCGGGTTCGATCCCCCGCCGCGGCAGCTATGCCCGTGAGCAAGGCATTTATTCTACAATGCTCTTTTATCCTGCTTTATAATAAATGGAAATGCTGTATGCATTATTGGTAACTAGGTGTGAACTTGTTATAAAAAAAACAGGATATGACTAAATTGATTCCCCTTCTGTTTCAGGAAAATTTTGATTAATCGTGATCGTAATTTTTACTATTTTTTCACAATGGGTTGAGGGTAATTGTGCTAAGACTCGTCAACTTTAACCCCTCTTACTGCAAAACGTAAATTTCTTCGGGAGTGAACATTATTTTTTTTTATGATGAAGGGTATGGTTATTCAATAGTGGTGAGTTATCTAATTTTTAAAGCAAAGAACCTTATCTTGGAATAGGGATATTTAAAAAAGATATCATGTCTGGAGACTGTTCATGGGCTTTCTCATGCCTGGTCACAATTTCATATTCTCCTCTTCTAGGCAATTTCTCGACTTACTGAATTAACTGATGATGTTTGTATGTATCCATCATATGAATATTAGAAATAATAATCTTGTGATGAATAAGTGGCGTTTATCAGAGCATATAGGCAGTATTCAAATTCGAGCTTAAAGGACAAGTCCATCCCAATCATAAGTTCATTTGAATGAAAAAGAGACAAATC
The DNA here is from genome assembly GCF_037042905.1 of Lytechinus pictus. Taxonomy (NCBI): domain Eukaryota; kingdom Metazoa; phylum Echinodermata; class Echinoidea; order Temnopleuroida; family Toxopneustidae; genus Lytechinus; species Lytechinus pictus. Next base: position 12,808,043 of record NC_087263.1, on the reverse strand, counting down.
CAGCAAGCATAACACTGAAAACTTCATCAAAATCGGATGTAAAGTCAGAAAGTTATGACATTTTAGAGGTTCGCTTAATATCCTGGTCGGTATGCAAATGATGAGACTGATGACCTCATCCACTCACTATTTCTTTTGTATTTCATTATATGAAATATGAATTATTCTAATTTCCTCCTCATTGTCAAGTGAAAAAAAGATTAATTCCTCCCTGAACATATGGAATTAGCATTGTATTAATACTATATGGTTCAGTCAAGTTGATCCTTATTGTCAAATCTGTACAAAATGAAATATTGTATAATTCAAACAATAAAAAAACAAATGAAATAGTGAGTGATGGACATCATCGATTGTCTCATCTGCATGTCACTGAGATGTGCATATAACTGTTTTGTGAAAAATAGGCGAAACTTTAAAATGTCATAACTTTCCCTATTTTACACCGATTTTGATGAAATTTTTAGCGTTTTGCTAGTTGGATTTTTCTCTATTTATTCAAATCATCTTTCTTTCTTTTTTTGGGGGGTGGACTTGACCTTTAACTTCGACCATGCTCTAACCCTGTACTAAAATTATTCATTTCCGATTATTTCAAAATTTTGTAACATTATATGGTTCTTATGTTCATTGGAGGTGTTATTTTATAAGGCTATAATGTCGACTGTAACTAATTCAGGTATCATGGTTATTATATCCAGATAGTTTTGAATGATCCGAGTAACAAATGAGCTGATAAATCGAACCTCTTAAAGACACTCTAAATGATTTGTGTAACAGATGGCTATCCGTAGTTAAACCACAACTTTAGACCAGAGTTAGATTTAAACCCGAGTTCGGAATACGGACATATGTCTCTCAAATATGACCCCCTCAGCCCATGATCATTACGGAAAGATTTAAAAGTTATGTACAAGAAATACAAAATAATTTGACATATGCAATTTGGGAAAAAATACCTTCCTTTAACTTAATCATTTAAGTAGTAAATCATCATATTGAAACTTTGCCTTTATAGTTTCATAACTTTGTGATTCGCTGCAGATTAAAGCTGATACTTTGTTATACATATGCATCTGACCAAAAAACTAAACTTAACGATTTTTTTTTCTTCATCAAACATGTGAAATATCATTTATTTCATAATACATTGCGACCGTAGCAAAATATTATATACACAATATTTCTATCAGTAGTTATAAAATCAATCTACAGCGAAATTATGTTCTTCCATCTGCTTCGACTTTGTTATTTTTAGCATAAATGTATTAGTTTTCAACGGAGCAATGAATGTTCAACGTAGATAAAGAATTGTTAAATGATAATATGCCATTTTGCATTTGTTTAAAAATAATATTCGTTTTTTTAGATATTCATATACACCAAGTATACGGTCAATTATTTCAAACAGAAAATTATTACCACAAAAAGACATATTTTGTCTAAAAATAATTTGTAGTAAAACATGCCAAGCCTTGTAGTGTCTTTATCTTTACCTTTAGTTTTTCATTCCAATTATTAGACATGTGTGTTTCCAAATATGTGTTCGAGTGTTGGTCTGTGTATGTTATGATTTTTTTTTATTCCTTTAAAACTTGTTTTCCTAAGTTATGGAATAACCTTCGCTCTGATATAAAATCCAGTTCAACTCTTTCTAGGTTCAAGAGACTTATTAGAAAATTATCAACCTGTGTTTAAAAAACCTTCAGTCAATCATTTGTTTCATCTCTTTCAAAGTCCCCCCTCCCCCCCCCCCTTTTTTTGGCTGTTGCATCGGTGTACTTAGTGTAATTATCATTATTTATTGTATTTTTTCAGTGTCCATTTTAACTCGGTGGCCCCTTTTTATAAGCTCTGCTTTCTCCGGGGTCACCAAACCATCATTCTATTGTTATATTTGTATGTATTTATGTAATTGTTTATACCTGATGAATGATGATGGTTGAATAAATAAATTGAACTGAATTGAATTGAATGTGCATTTTTGTGCAAATGTATGTAAACCCCTCACAAAAAATTGGAAATCTGAGTTTGGCCATCAATTACTCCCAACTCCCAATTTTACACAATATAATTCAAAAGATCATTTAATTCTCTTTAAAATGATACCATGCTTGTTATGGTCATGCCATTACGAAAAGAGCAGGATTTAAAAGTGTTGGATGAGGTCTGAATTGAAAAGCTGCAAAACGAGCAGAAATAGTCATGAAGGGTCAATAAAGAACATGATTCTTTTGTCTGTGTCAATAGAGATGAAAATCCATTCAAATCAAGCCCCTGCTTCTTCATTTTTAATGTTTTTGTTGTGGTTTATGTAGTGATGGTTCTGTGAGATAACATGGTTTGAAATACCCATGCATGTTTGTTTGTTTGTTTGTTATGTGTTTGCTTGTGCAGAGGTGTGTTTGATTCCATGTTAATGTTGCTGTTAAGGTGCATGAAAACAAAAGAAACCGCTGAGAAACTCACTGATCACCACGGAAAAAGAGAACAGTGACTTCAATATTGTGTCATTGTGCAACTTTTGAATTTTGACCTTGCCCCACATTTAAAGGCACTGCACCTCCATGTGAACCATAATCATATCATGTAGGGTATCATTTTAAAGAAAATTAAATGATCTATTCATTAATATCCATAATACATTAATATTTACTAAAACCGAAGAGGGATTATCGATCAAAATCAGATTTCTAAACTTTTTTTGAGGAGTTTATATCGGGTGCTTACTTTAAGTGGTGTGTATGAATGTTATTTTAGGGGTGTGGCAGCGGTATCGTGGGGAATGCAGAGAAAATGGGGAAAAGTGTTAGATTTGATGTGATTTTTATTAATCTTCCTCTTTTTTATCATGTTATTATTTTGATAATTACAATTAATGAATGTCTTTATGGAAATAAGCAGAAAAAATGTAGTTTTGAATTGATTTATTTTTAGTGTTTGATTGTAAAGGTAACTTTGTCAAGTTCCGTTTTATTTTTCTCAGTGTATGGCAAAAATCCTTGTATAATTTGATATTCATATATTTATAGATTGGATGCTGTATTGTGATATATTTCTTTATTTTTGAAGAGGCATAAATAAAGTATGGTTTAAATAAATTAGATTTAGAGAGATAAAGAGATGAAAGGGGTGATTTAGGAGCATATATTTGAAAATGCGTGCGTATGACTGTGTTTGTGTTAGTGTGGGACTTTGAGGCTGTGTGCGCGTGTGGGTGTACATGTGTGCATATGTGAATATGTGGGTATAACTGGAATATAATAGCAATATGTTCGGTCAGGCACTGATATTGTATGTCATATAGATTCTGTTTCTGTTTATGGCAACTCCCGTAGGAACTCGGCGTGGACAGCATTTTGCTGGTTAACGCCAAGCTGGTATATAACCAATTACCTATGAAACATTTTACGTCTATGTTAATCAGTCATAGTGGCTGACCATATAGACGAAAGATATTACTCTTGGGCCTTTTTTTTAAAGTGAAGACAATGGCAGAGAGGGGATTCGAACTCACAACCTTGCGATGATGAGTCCAATGCTCTGACCACTGGACCACACTGGAAAACAAACTCCCACACGGACACTTATATTTATATGATATAATGCCCGATAATGAATTCATGGGGAAAGAGTACAAAAGCATGTACGCTTAAACTTACCTGACTTGATAACGCATATTTCCAGTATTTCTTTCGATGATTCCTTGCTGAAATATCAAAACAAAATTCATAAACAACGATGAAAAAATCAACTTATTTTGTTGTTCATGCCTTACAGGTAATGAGTACGTTACGAGATTTTAAGAATCATTATCAATGATACTGTATCTTGCAATCAAAAGTACTTTATGAAATACGTCTTCCATTGTAAACTAAATCATGTGTATATGCATTGCAGATGAATGAATAGAATAATCCCCTGATAGCAAGCAAAGAGAACAATTTGTATTTTGTGAAGAGATAAATAGTACCGGCAATAATTATATTTTTCTTCTTAGCTTTAATTTTTGATAATCATATTAATGCACTAAAACCCTGTCTTTTCTTAGAGAATTATGCACCTCTGTTAGACTAATCAAAAGGGACATGCACGTTTGTTTAATAAGATCACAATCAAAACTTTTTTTTCGTGAGTAATTACAACACTTGGAGTAGACTTTGCAAGAGTGCCCTAATCAAATCTTATTCAGATTAAATAGATATTGCATTTCCAAAACTGAGCAATTATTCTTCGCCACGTTTACACGACATGAAAAAGGAGTTCAAATGCGCGCTATCCAAACGCCACACTAAAGACTTTGAGTGTGTGTGTCCATCTTTTCACCCTATACTCAGCTGTACGCTTTAGAAAGGCGGGGAGACCGGGGACAATTGTAACACAATTTTCAGAATTTCACTTATCAACTTTATTAAATCTTAATTCCTAAACATTAATTAAAACGATTTTTCACATCTCGGCTTGGCATACGAATAAGTTTGGGTTAAGTCAAACACTTAATCTAGAAGCCATTATCATTTCAAAACAAGAGTTCAAGCATTACTATTGCCCCACATTACGGTGCAATAGTAACAAACATTGTAACACACGGAATTGTAAGGTGTTTTTTTTTTATTCTTTTTATCAAAGGTTATGAACATGACAGACCAAAGATTTATTACATTTAAACAACATTAACCCCTTATACATGAATAATGAATCACGAAAATGCTTGACCCTTTTACATTTTATTTTCCATTTGCTATATGGGGAACGTTTTACGGGGTTTTTCGGGTTGTTGTAGCTTCAAACCTTAGGAACTATTACTCAATTTCCATTTGGGTTTCGTATCTACTTTAAATGATGTATGTATAGCTACCCAGAATCTCTTAAAATACGACAGTGGTAAAACACATATGCACAATAACTTAAATGCATTCTTTCCTTTAAAAAAGGGATTAAGTTTCTTAAAGAGGGGGGGTGGCATGCAGCTTTGTCTAAAATCAATCAACAAAATAATATACGCCTATTTCTCGGACAAAAATTACCTTGTTAATAAAACGTATGCAATCCCGAATTACTGTTTTATTGAGAGATTCTTTTTACGAAAGACATGTTTCCTGTTTCAATTCACTCCCTTTACAACATTTAGGATGGGAAAAAACTAAATAATATAGATACATATATTTATTTGGTTCAGGATAGCATTTTAAGTAGGATGTGAATTTCTTGGTTGGTAGATCTAAGACTTTCCTATATCACGTAACACCTTACATATAGTATATTGTTCCTCGATATTTTTTTCTTCTCATATTGCGCAGGTTCTTCTTTTTCAAGTATCTTTTTTTGTGTTTTTGTTTCATTCATGATTAATAAAATAATGTTCATTCACTTGAAATTTTCTTTAAAAATATGAATATAACCCTTAACCCTGAAAAATAAATGGTTTATCGCAGCTGCCGGGGAACGATTATGGAGATGCTGCGCTGGTTTGGAAAATAAATTACAAGTAAGAAAGGGAAATTGCTCCAAAATAAAAGTGATTTGGGTAAAAATTTCAATATTTCACCCCACCAGTGCTGCCTGTGTTGTATAGAATACCCAGCATTCCACTTCATAGGGCCATGGATAATCGCGTTTTGGATCATGAATATCAATGTATACACTATATACTTTCTTGCAAGGTGGGGCAGTTCTCATTTTGTGCGCGACGTGACATCTCGAAATATCTTTCGTTTGTTATTATAAAGGCTATAAAGAATTTTTTTTTAAATCAAGATTAAAAGTACAAAAGAATCATATTTCAGCAATTGATGCACATATATCAGGATATTTTTTTAATGGTTATACAGGCAGGATAAACTTTGAAAGAAATGTCATCAATAATTTTCACTCGTTCATTCGCAGATCAAAATATATCATTTAAGCTTTGCTGATAATTGATTGAAACTTTTTGTACGGGTTCGAAATTTCTAGGCCATCGTTAAAATAGAAGAATAAGAACAATACAGGGCAACTAAATGTGTAATAGTTACATACCTTTTGACTCAGTTATGAAGAAAAGTATAACGATCTGTAGGGCCAGCCACAAATTCATGCTGTCGACAATGACAATCCTGCACTAACATCGATGAATCACTAGTAAGGTTTAAAATATTCCCTTTACATTAGTAGATCAACGAAACCATTTGTAATTCTCACATCCTTACCTACTAAAATTTCAAATTCAATTGACAGAATCCGAGTAAAAAAGGGTTCTAAGATCCATCTTATTCATGTTTTCTTTTATTTTCGAATGAAACTACGTTTGATTGGGGGATAATTGCTATTCAAGGCTTACTCAATAGTAGGAGGAAGTTTTGTTTTAAGGTTGTTTTTTTTAAGAGTCAAGATTTTATTGATAACAGGGGGACGTTAATGGATAAGAATCGCTACTTCTTTAATACTCAATCTAATTATCTTGGCTGGAGGGGTGTATTTCTTCAAATGCATTGCCGTTCTCCCGATTGATTTATTCATCACCCCCGCCACCTGTCTTTTATGATCTCTTAAAAGGAATTTCAAAGCAGATATAATAAGCAATTATTTTATTTCAATAAGAATCAAATCGGTTTCCCAAACTAAACCACTTCTCAGATCCATCACCAACGCTAAATGTGACGAGGTGTTTATGACACACAACTAGCGGTCACGCTCTGAATAGATTGACTTGAGCAGCAAATAATACCTGGAAATTATTTTATTTGTGTATTCTACAATCATCGCAGAATATGTCATATGTAAAATGGCAAACGTATTTAAACCATCGGAAGGGTAACGACAATAATCGGAATATTGTTTTTTTACAGGAAGTTATTCATTTGTTACTAAGACTAAAAGTTGAAATAGCGGTTATTTAGGTCTTGTAAAAAACACTATTTTCATTTAAATGAAATCATTATTTCTACTCTCCTAATTAAAGGCATGTCAGCCAAAGTAGTAAGATTACAAAAACAAATTCTCGCAGAGTATTTTATAACTTTCTGAAGTTGTCATTATTGGTAACACACGTGAAACTTTGTACTGCACACCGGTTTTTTTTTTTTCTTTTGCAATCGACCCCTCCCCCATCCCTTGTTATTTCGAGAAAAAGAAATACTTCAAAATATTTTCTTAATTTGGAAAAGTCACACACTGTTAGAAAATGTATCCTTAAAATAAAAGAAGTTCCTGCAGCAGAGTCCCGAGAACACCTGTAATCTTACCAGAACGTAATCTTACATTATATCATGTAAAATTACAGGAAATTGGTATTTTGTGTTTGGAACCTTACAAATTTTCTTGAATAAATCACCATTTTCCCCTTTTTAAAGAGACCTGTTCTATTAAATTGCAGAAAATTCCTGTTTTATGAATTTATAGAATGATTCTGTTATTGCTTTCTGCGAAATCTTCTTTTTTTCTGTAAAATCAGGTTTTTTTTTACAGTGCACGTAATGAATTTCCACAACACTGCTTGTTGTCATGACGGACAGAAATCTGTTGCCTCGCCCCACTTTCTGCCATTTTTAGGAAGCGTGCAATTTAATAGAAAATAGAGCATGAAAGTATATTATGAAAGCATGTATTTTATTTGAAATACCTTCTAAGAGATCATAAAAACAGGTGGCGGGGGTAATGATTAAATCATCCGATCGTATAAAACAAAATATTTTTTATATAGGCCTGCCTGGACATGCCTTTTATTATCCTACTGAACGATATATATCTCAAAAGAAGTAGACCCAAATAATACCTTAAGATTTCATGTATGAATACACTCTACATAATCATAAATCCACCCGCAATTAATTCATGGAAAAGTTTATAAGTAATTATGTCGTTTTGAAGAGTATTTTGCAGTGTGTCATGAAATTAAAATCACATTCTTTTTAATATGAAATATGATAAACCAAATATAAAAATGCCTACGTGTGTTTATTAGCATGCAGCAAAATATAATACATGTATGAGATAATGATGTTGTATGGACATATCTATCGATTATTATTATCTTAATTGTTTTTTCATATCTTTTCCATTATGACTTCACTTTTTTCTTCATCCAACGCAAGCAACGTTTCGGTGTTTCCGATGCTGATTGAACCACACGTAGGCGGACAGCTGAGGCCACAAACTTATTCATAGATAATTATTTCGTTGTAATGTAAATTTCGGCACTTAATTAAATGGAATCTTGTATCGCTACATGAATGTCTGGACACCTGCGCTCCCGCTGAATGGGTTAAAAAGATTACAAATACGAGATAATGAAAAGGTGTGTCACCGTGCGTGAGGGATTAGAAGTTGCGTAAACCTTGAAATGCACTTTGAGGTAAAAGAAGATAGCTGACGTCAGTAAAAAACATCTGCCAACCTTTTGTGAACTTCTGGAACATAAAATGCGAATACAACCATCACAACCATTTTCCTACCTAATGATAATTTACGTTCAAAACCCCAGAAATTACAGAATTTCGTAGATCGGGAAAAAAATCCCCTTTCCACTCTCGTATCCTTTCGAGAGCAAGAGTAAATGAAGCTCCAGTTGGCATGTGCCATACTTCCAAGCATGTCGAGAAAAAAACGTAATTAGCTCAAATTAATACTACAGGATGTGTCCTAAAAAGGGTAACCGATAGTTCGAATTTCAGTTACATCACGAATACCCGGTTAAGTTCTATACTGAAATGCTTGCGTAAAATGTCATGAGTCAACGAGTAATAACCCTTCGAAGGCGAAGGGTAGAAAACCTACTTTTCCAAGTTTGGGGGTTTAATGTAGATGGAAGAAAGCAACTTTGGTGATAAGTTTTTGGTTTCACCAGATTTTTTTTTCCCCAGCAAGTTTCAGTGAATTGTTATCCCTTCAGCTAACTTTTTGTTAGTGAATGCAATTTTGAATTCTTGTTGCCTACCTGCAAATTTTGTTGAGCTTGGTAATCTGCAGACCCATGTACGGATAATGACGTTCTTCGTTCTTCGTCACGATCCCACAATGGTTGGAAGATGGGTGCAATGCATGTAGCGTCGATAGTGTTTATGTAGTATGTATATACCTTTCTGTTATCCTTTCATGTTGCGAGAGGTACTGGGACCGATGCCCGGGTTCTCCACCATGTAATATTGTGGATCTTTCATTTCTTTAGTTGGAAATCATAAAAGAAGAAATGTAATGAGAAATAGCATATCACTCCTCTGATTATTTATCAGTATGTCCACCGTTATTCAAGTGCCTCATCCATTCGGTCATGCCACCATTTAATTTAATGCTATTTTAAGACTCTGAAACTTGGAAACTTTTTTTTTCTAATAGACAACTCCAGAATATGAATTTGATAAAACAACCTTCAATAATTGGTCACGCGCTACACAATGTGTTCATAACTTGTTTCCAAATATCATCGTAACCCTTTTTAAACTCAGCGCTCGTTCATCATCCCCGACGACCGGAAACTGTTCGAAAGCCTAGCATGCCCCCACCCCGTCTCTCTCACTCTCTCTCCTTCTTAAATAATTTTCATCAATTAAGCTAAGTGATTCCACCGAATGATCTTTCAAGCAGAGACGAAGACGAAAGAAAAAAAGTCAGGATAAATTGAATGCTACTTCTTCATCGACTTGCCATTATACATCAGATGTTGCGATTTGTATGATTGGGGGGGGCAAATTTTTTGGAGGAAAATTTTGACGAGCAAAAAAAAAGGTTTTCAACCACAAATTAACGATATTTCGTATCCGGAAAAATTTGACAAGCAAAAAAAAAAAAAGGGGGACACACCTCTGTTTTAATGGCATTTGTACATTAAAAATTGCCCCCTGTGCCCCCCCCCCCCTGGATCCGCGCCTGGTTGTGGAACTTTGAAGCAAATGTTATTATTTTTTTCAGGGAAACTAGTATGGTACATCTACGTAAATTAAAAGAAAAGAATGCGTACAAAATAACACGGTTATGTTGTTGGACTTTTTTCTACCACATTGTTGATTTTGGTTGCTGGGGTTTTTTTTCAAATAAAAATGTGATCAGGGTGCAAATATGAAAGTAGAATTTTGATAGGTTTTGGGAAGTTTCGAGCAAACTGGGCTTGCAACAAAGATATCGATTGCCCAAGCTGAAAAAAGGTTCGTAAAATGTTACTTGGCATTAACTGAAAAGGAAACATTCTATGTTTGTTGGCCGGGTAACAAAAAACAATTATCATTGGTAATTTCAACACACTATTGCGTGAAACTCGCACAGAATTATGCTTTGGTTTTCCCCCCAACAAACATGCATGTTCCTTTTACCTAAAAATTTGAAAACTTATTTTTAATTGCAGCTTTTGATTGCATTACGGATGCCGGACGGAAGACAAAATAATGAAATAAGATGGAAACAACAGCAATGTTAGGTATGATAGAAAATGGTGTCAGTTTTATAGCGTGCTTTTTTGTTTTCTGTTGCACCAATTTCCCTCTAAGCGTGTAAGCGTGCAATGAATGCAAGGAATGTTCCTCAGGGGAAGGAAATTGTGCACTTTTCGTACAGGATTGAAATGAATCCAATGACCGGGGTAATGATATGCTGTAAAGCGGTTTGAGCCGTTATGCGAAAGGCGCGATATAAAACTTCTAGCTATTAATAAGATTGAACTTTTAAAAGATGAAATAATTGAAACAAATATTTTCTAAAATCGCTATATTTCTTTATTTGGTTATCCGTTCAACGACCCCTAAAAAGCAAGGTGTTGACTTCAAATCTTGTTTACGATAGTTCTCAGTTTCTTGGAAATAATCATGAACTATTATTGGCTTTATGCTAATTAGATGCGCTCATCAATATCCAAGAGATCGTTAGTCCCCAATAAATCTAGGCTTACAATTTTTGTTCATTTGTTTGAGAGATTTTCTCTTCTTTGAATATGATAGGGTTGCCACGCCAGAACCGTTTGTCCACTGTATGCCTACGGACGGAGGATATCGCTAGCTGTGTCCTTTTTCTATTTTTTTTTCATATCAAGACAAGAATATTGTGAGCAGCCAACCTAATACCAACAGTAAGTTGCTGAGGGAGGGTTCGCTGTAAATAACCAAAACTCGTAATTTGGTCTTTAAAAATGAAAATGAGAGAAGTAGCTTATTTGAAAGAGAAATTCCTCGTCTTGAGACTGTCTATATTTGAAGTTTTATTGTTTAAGCGAAAACAAGATACAAGAGTTTCTTTGACACAAGGTTCCGAGATGATTGGGAGTTTCACAAAGACTACATAATGTATACAATATCATTTTAGAGTGAACAAGAATGATATTGTATACATTATCATTTGTTTTTTCTAAGTTTCCTCTTTTTTTCTAAGTTTCTTCTACATCCTGTTTTTCCTAAGTTTCTTCTATATCCAATCAAATGATTGTGTGGGTCGTTGTTGAATCATTTTGTATCATTTTGAAGCTTAGTCCGCGTTTCTTTTTAGGTTAATGAAAATGTCAAACTTCATTTTTGGCGACGTATTGTTGGTACTGGGATGGCTCATCACCTGATCACATATAGATGATTCAAATCCCTTATAATTATGAAGAATCACTTTTGCTGTTAACAAAATGCATTTCTTGATATCAATTATGCAAAACATTGATATAAATAAATGGGACAGAACGTTGGGCTACGGTGACAAAAATGTTCGTGGGTATGTTAGGGGCATGTTTAATCAGAGAGATAACATGAAAATTAACATTAAATTTATTAAGATTTTTTTTCTTCAGAATACCGCCCCAGGGGTGGTCCCACAAAATGCAGAGTAAGATGTGACCTAGTGGGTATTGCAAGAAAAATTTTGCATTCCATTGCCAATTTCCGGTGCAAATTTACAAGTGATAGATCAATTTTAACTGAAACAAATCAATTTATATTTGTTGACGCAAGAGGCCAAGCTATTGCAAAATGGCAATGAAAGGAATGGAGGAAGGCATGGATTTCAAGTGATTTGTGGACCTGAAATCGATTTGCAATCAATTGCAAATCGCAATTAAATTCCAAGTTGCGCGTGGTATAAAAGGCATCACCGCATTTGGTTGAATCATATACCGTGTTTACACTTAATCGGCATTTGAATCGGCTCGCGGTTCTGAACCGCGAGCCGATTCAGCATCGGCTTTTTCATAGCGTGTAAACGCGAGCAACTTGAATCGGCTCGCGGTTCAGAACCGGCAATTTGCACCACCAAAGTAGTAGGTTCTGAACCGCGAGCCGATGCAGAATCGGCTTTTTTACTACGTGTAAACAGAAAGCCGATTCTGCACCGGCAATTTGTGCGCATTTCAATTACTTTACCATTGTGACGTAATTGTTAGCGCACTGATCCAGCATTGTCTTTATTATGACGTATATTGTAGGTATGCGTATCATTTCAAGTTTTTGCATCGGATCGCGGTTCTGAACCGCGAGCTGTAACAACATGTAAACGCAATCCAAATGCCGATTCTGCATCAGCAATTGGTTCAGAAGCAAATGCCGATTAAGTGTAAACACGGTAATAGTAAGAGAACGCGCGTTACATCATGCGCGTCAGCATTTAAGCATGACTTACAAGTCACAATCAAACATCTGTCAAAGATCCCAAGGGTTCCGTAAAGACTTGTCATAGTAACAAATGCACAGTTTCTATAAAACATTAACCATCAGCCAATCAGATCAGAGGGATGTCGGTTTTTAACTGTTATTGCGAGTTTATTATAACAAGTTTAATGACACTGGCCCTGGCTGTGTGTCAGCACCATTTACAAAGAAGGAGAAACACAGTCACAAACAATAAAAAACAAAACAAAAGAAATATTCGAAGCTAAGTTAAAATACACTAACTAGGAAATGAGAAATATTGTTATTGTATATTATTTAGGGCAACTCCGTGACCGATAAGTGTGTATGGCTGATAAGTGTGTATTCGGAAACGCCAATGAGGTTATACGCTTAATTCACATGTAGGTATACAGAATTTATGGAAAATTATAAACGTTCCCCAAGTTTGCAATCAGTGTGGGCGCAACTTTTAAGATGTATAGTTTCCGAATACTATTATTCTCCTGAAAGGTAATACATTACTTCCAGTTCTCCTTCTATAAAATTGAAATTCCTATTCAAAAACAAAAATCAAATGGCAGTTGTACCCATCCATCACCACAAATCTTATGTAGATATTAAACCAGCCGCCGGAAAGAGGGATTATTTTGTGTTTTCTTGTTATTTGTACTTGTTTTGTAATTTCGCATTCATTGTTCGGTTTATGTAAGTTTTCATCGCAGAGTTGTTGATTGTTTGGCTGACCCTGCCTAGGTTTAAGATTTGTTTATATAAACATAGGTTTTGTCGTTATCAGGTAATTAAGTTATGTCCGGTGCTTCGTTTTTTAACCGTGCGTCTAAAAACGTAACATTTCTTTGAAAAGCTATCAAAATTGTATTTTTTTATACGTGAGGGTTACACAATACGCATGTAGACCTTGAAGATAAGGGAAACTTCCATGACCGCCGGACCTTGTTTTTCCCTCCACTTTTCAACATTTTGTTAAGGTTGCGTATTTTGTTTATCCATCGTTATTGTAGGCATTTATTTTGATCGTTTCTTTCAGTTATCTTTGATTGATAATTGTGCATGTTTGGTGTGATTTTTTTTTATTGAGACTTTTGTCAATAACTGAATTGAATTGAATAAAAAAGGCCAGTCCCAAAATGAGAGAAATTGACGAAATTGTCAGACATACAGCCACACACACATTGTTAGCTAAGCTCAACTTTGTTACGCTGCCAGTGACAATTAATTATTACTTGCTTTCTATGTATCTTTTATCATGCAATACAAGCATGAAAAGTTTTATTATTTCGACCCTCAATGAAAAACTCGATCAGTCACCAGTTACATTTCGATTATACTTGAATAAATTTACTGGTGTAGTATACATTTCATTTGCCCTCTTCCGGCGCTAGTGAAGAATTCCATATTTCGATTCTCACAACCATTAATGAGACGGAAACTTTCCATATCTATCGATTCCCCAGGTATATTCTTGCGGATGTCTCAATCGTAAAAACGTGTTTATTTTGCTCCGGAAGGGGTTTTCCCGCCAGAGTTATACATAAAGGAGATGAGCTATAAAGAGGGTATCGTATAAACGGTTTACGTCACAGTGCACTAGAGAGTTTTCGCTCCGTGACGTATTAAGGACGGTTCAAGAACAGAGACAATATATTGTCAAATGCCATTCATGACAAGGGACAACTATGAGGTCTTTTCACAAAAATGGTGATTCAAAACCGCAGTCTCGCCCTTGACTCTGGACAAACGACATTTTGCAATTTTACTTCAGTTCTGGAATTTAGGATGAAACTGTTGTTTCGGTTTACCCATTTTTGGCAAAGACCTCATAGCTTTTCTTTGTCGGACGTTTTCAATACATTTACGGTATCCGTACGTCGCAGAGCGACAACTGGACACTTTCAGCAACCTCGAGTACGGCAACATTAGATCTGCGGTTCGTGTGCATAATTTTTTGTTGATACTACATATATGGTATCATGGGCGGAAATCCCATGGGGGACAGGGGGACGCGTCCCCCCTACCAAAAGTAGTACGGGGATACAATATCAAATGTCCTCTATACTATTTTTGGTCTTTTATGATGGAGAAAAATACATCATTCACAATCGAAGAGTTTAGTTGCAAAAGGACCACTTTGGACCATTCTGAGAAAAACCATGTTTTTTATTTTCACTTATTGCAATATTCTTATGAGAAACTAAATTGTCATGATGTACTACCCTATCATGTGACCATAAAATTGGGTATAAAAGAAATCTACCTGTCTTCAATTTTTTTCTATATATTAAAAATTAATTATCATTGTGGACCTAACCCCTTTTGCAAGTAAACTGAAATGAATCCAATCTCTTTTGATTAAAAAAGGGAATTTTCTTTGCCACTTTCATTCACGTTTTCATTTGAATCTCAAATTGTCTTTGGTATCATCAGAGTGACCTAACCCCTTTTGAAAAAAAGTGATTTTTGTTTGCCATTTTAGTTCACTTTTTAATAGGAATTTCAATTTTTTTTGTATAATCTTATAAAGCTACTAAAAATGTATATACAATAAGACATCAACATAAAATTTGATGAAAAATGGACGTAACCCCTTTTGCAAGTGAGCTCTTATTTTGGACTAAATGACCTTACATTTTGAGTGGAAACCTTTTTTTTTTTTTGCTTTTAAACGTTTCCAGCCCCTAGTCCCCCTATCTTTGGGGACAGATACAGCGACATGTCTAGATCAACGCATGCGACACCATGAATGTCATTCGCAAGTTGTGACATGAGAAAATCCCGTGCTTTCACGTACGTACGACTGCTCATCACAGCGTGCCCGCCTGACCCCGGGACTCCGCTGTCGACCTTTGACACACTCTCTCCTGCACTGGAATATTAGTACATACTACACAAGACTAACCCCTCCAGATGCCCAGAAACCCAAGTTAATCTCCTTTGCCGGCCTGATGAAGGCCCTATTGGCCGAAGGCTAGCATTAAATGAGATTAAACCATGAAAGCTACGTCTAGTGTCTAATGCCTGGGTTATTTTACGCCTATACATAGAACATGACGCGCTGCAACATACGTTGTGCAAAGGGCCCTCTTCCTTTATATATATATCTTGATTATTTGAATATTATGTAAACGTATAAATATATCAATATATATATTTATGTGTTTAAATATGTAATACTGAAACTAGATGTCATTTCACATGATTCGTTATCCTTTATTTTAATTTCAGTACATACTACACAAGACTAACCACCCTTACAGATGCCCAGAAACCCCAGTTAATCTCCTTTGCCGGTAAATACCTTGTCTTTCTTCACAGTTTAAGTTACCAAAACGCTTTCAATTGTACACAACCATCTCGTTTAATTCATTACACCCTCTTTTGTTATTATTTTTGTTATTTTACTGTTACCCTTCTGTTCTGTACTTTTTGTTACCCTTTATTTACTTTGTTGATATTACGATTTTGTTTGTATGGTTTTATTCTGTTCTGTTTTGTTTGAATACATAAATGCCTGATGAAGGCCGAACTGGCCAAAAGCTAACCATTAAATGAGATACGATTGAAAGCTGAAAGTGTGTGTAAGTGTGTGTAAATGCAATAAATTGGCTATGAGACTGTCGTAGTTTATATAAAGTCCTCCTTTGTTAGTAGTCTAGCTTTCGATCTTCATCGGGACCGTAAGCATAAAGCAAAGAATACAATATGATAGCCTAAATTTATTACTTAGAACTATGTACACGTATAAAGGTATATTAATTCATCGTAGTCACCCTTGTTTATAAAATCATCATTACTGTTAAGGTTAGACGGACGCGCGTGTGAGGAGGACGTGCTGCGGGCACTGCCCGTTTTTTGTTTAATTGTCTTTATTTTTAATTTTTTGTTAATTTAATGGACTCATCTTTTTGTTGGATTACGTTTCGTCATGATATTGGAGCACATTTTAGCCCTTTTGAGTCCAAGGATATAGTGTAAAATAGACTTTCAAAATTTGATCCTACCAGCCCGATGTGTGCAATGGAATGCTACAGTCCCATCCATAACTTCTAATGTTTTGTGCGTCTCCCTCCATCTATGACGTATGCACTTCCCGGCGGGAATTCTGCCATTTTGAATCCAGTTTGGACATTGTTTTTGCTTCAATACAAGGACCTGGCGGACTATATACTTTAATTTTCTTCATCTGTTTCTGCAATTTTGGGACTTGGTCATCATGATTTATTTTACACCAGCTTTGTTTCTGCTCACATTCATACTCATCATTTCCAGCCTGCTTCCTACATCTACAGAATTTTCCAGCTATGACACTGTCACCGGTCACATCAAATTCAACCAGTCTCATACTAGTTATCAACAAATCTCAAGTAAAAACTTTCCATTATTTCTGCAATCTCAAATTAGAGAGTTGTGTGTGCTTAACTTGAAGTGTGGAAATCTGATCAAGGTTACACTCTGTCATAATCCTGATATTTATGTAAAGATTGATAAAGCTAAGCTTCCATCCTGTGTCCTGCTTCTTGCCTTGACATTATCTAATGATGTTCAGATTAATCCAGGCCCTATTAAATATCCATGTGGTCTGTGCAAGAAATCGGTAAGATTGAATCAACGTGGTATATGCTGTGATTCTTATGATATTTGGTACTATGTAAAATGTCTGAACATGCACACATCGTCGTAAGAAGGCCTTCAGGCATCGAATGTTAGTTGGATCTCCTATTCATGCGGCATGCCAAACTTTGCATCGTCCTTATTCGATAGCTCCTCTGAGATTGAATGTTCGAACAGTTTTTCATCTCTACTTGAGGACAAGTCTCTTCGCACCAATTGATATGTCCTCACCAACGAGTACGAGTGGTGGCAAGCCTCCTTCACCTTCTTGTAAGAAGTCTCCGCAATCTGGTAATAGGAAACTGAGAGCTGTAGTCATCAATTTCCAAGGTCTCAGAAACAAAGTCGAATCCCTAACCAATCTTATCAATTCTGTTCATCCAGATATAATATTGAAACTTGGGGAAACGATACTATTACTAACTCTGAGCTTTTTCCAGCACATCTTGATACGTATGACATATGGCGGAAAGACCGCAATGATGGTCATGGGGGTGTCCTCATTGAAGTTATTAGGAAAACGCTGCTCGCAGTAGCTCTTCCTGAATATGACGCTGATTTCGAAGTACTATGGACTAAGCTGAGGTCCCACGGCCAGAAAGATGTATATCTCGGAGTGTTTTACAACCCTCATTATAATGATCCTAATGGCCTTCCTGGGCTTGAAGTTTCCTTGGGTAAACTTCCTGAATGTTTCCTTTGGTAAACTTCCTCCTGATGCTAACAAGGTACTTGCTGGTGATTTTAACATGCCGGACATTGATTAGGACTCTGATTAAGTCAAGCCTTGCCCTGCAAGAGTCTACAAAAGTAGTGCCCAACCATGTACCCTTCTTCTTAATATTGCTAGCCACCATAATCACCAACAGGTCGTGAACTTCCCAACGAGACAACAGAATATGCTAGATATTTTATTTACTACTAACCCTACATTGATTGACTCTGTCAAGCCGATTCCGGGGATCACCGATCATGATTTTGTTGTACAGATTGACTTCACCGGTACTGTCAAACATCAAAAAAGTAAAGCTCACAGAGTCTACAATTATAAGAAAGCAGACTTTGCTCAGATCAGATCTGAGCTTCGGTCCTTCTCTGAAGAATTCTTTATCAACAGTCCTGGCGCCAAGTCTGTCAATTTGAACTGGGAATCATTGAAATGTAAATTGACATACCTAAAGGAGAAGTATATCCCTAGTAAGACAGCTATTCAGCAACTTCTTTCTGAAGGATGCCTGAAATCTTGCAGCCAAGAAAATGCAGACATCCTTAGTCGTCAGTTTGAATCGGTTTTCACTACAGAACCGGATAATGTCCTTCTGCCTAACATTCTTCCTTCTCGATATCCATCAATGGAAGATATTTCAGTCCATGTCAATGGTGTTGAGAAGCTTCTGAGGGGACTAGACGCATCCAAAGCCACTGGTCCGGATAACATCCCAGCCAGCCTTTTGAAAGAGACGGCCTCAGAAGTAGTTTCTATTCTCACCTTCATCTTTAACCAATCATTGAAATCTGGAGTTCTTCCAAAGGATTCGAAAAAGCCCATATAGCTCCGGTCTTCAAGAAGGGCGACAAGACGTTAGCTGAAAATTACCGTCCTATCTCTTTAACCAGTATAATCTCCAAGACACTGGAGCACATAGTTGTGTCGTCAGTGATGAAGCACCTTGACTCTCACTCCATCTTGTCCCCCTGCCAACATGGATTTAGAAGAAAACACTCTTGTGAGATGCAACTGTTGCTAACATCCCATGACCTTGCTGAATCGTACAGGGGTAAAAGGCAAGTTGACAGGATTATGATGGACTTTAGCAAAGCCTTTGACAAGGTCCCACATAACCGTCTCATCCTGACTTTGAGACATTATGGGATCCAAGATCGCAACCTCAAGTGGATACAGAGCTTCTTAACTGATCGTGAGCAGTCGGTAGTTCTTGAAGGCGTTGTATCTAAAGCATGTACCGTTGCATCGGGCGTCCCCCGGGGGACTGTCCTCGGCCCCACACTCTTTCTGCTGTATGTTAATGATCTTCCCCAACAAGTCTCATCTGCAACCCGGCTCTTTGCCGACGATTGCATGTTGTATTGAGAAATCTCAAGTAGTTCTGATGCTCGGATGTTACAGAAAGATCATGATGCACTCCAGAAGTGGGACAACACCTGGCTAATGTCATTCAACCCTGGAAAATGCTTTGTACTGAGGTTCTGCCCTTCTCGGTCTTCAGTGAACTACAGTTACTTCATCCACGACACTGCTCTTCAATTTTGTAAGAGTGGAAAATATCTCGGAATTACCCTATCCAACGACTTCAAATGGTCAACCCATGTCTCACTGATCTGCAAGAAAGCTACCCAACAGCTAGGCTTTGTCAGGCGTAATACAAGGTTTCTGCCCCAATCATTCAGAGAGGCAGCATACAAGTCCCTTATACGCCCTCACTTAGAGTACTTCTGCAGTGTTTGGGATCCTCACTCTATCATGGATACACAGATTTTGGAAAGAATACAAAGGCAAGCGGCTTGCTATGTTTTAGCTGATTACCGTAGAACCAGCAGCGTAACCAGCATGCTCACCAAGCTGAAGTGGCCTAGTCTGTCTTCTCGACGCACTGTAAGCAGACTCAGCATGGTGTATATGATTGTGAATGACCTTGCTGCAATACCCCAAGACAAATTCTTTTCCTTAACCACCACTGTCAATAGGAGAAATCACAACAAGTGTTTTCAGACATATCGTCCAAGAGGCAATATTGACAAATTTGCCTCTACCCAACGATTTGTACCTGAATGGAATAAACTCCCTCTTCAAATAGTTCATGCAGTTTCGCTTGACAGCTTCCAAAAGCTTCTGCAAAATCACCTTGAAAATATCCCTCACTCCTCCTCATAACGTGCGTCCAAGTTTAATTTCATCTTCGAGATAGGCTGCAGAGCCCTTTGAAGATTACAGCAGATGAATAACATTGTTTTTACCATTCATAATTTTATCATTATTAGAATTATCATTATTCACCATCATTACTTCTACTGTCAACACTGCATATATTGTCATCACTATATATATATATATATATATATATATATATATATATGTATATATACAGTATCAATAAAGAGTTTGACGTGGAAGAGGTTTGAAAAAGTCCCGGGAATTGAAAAATAAACAACACGGGGATAATATTTTCACGTATATTCTTCGGGTTTGGTCTCACACTCTAAAAATAGTTAAGCAAAAAATGCCAAAATTTTTACCAACCCTGGGCAACATACTGTCCACATGAAACTAATAATGGTGATCTATGAAGTGTTTTGGGCAAGAAACAAGTTAAAAGGGTAAAAGATATCTTCAAATCAATCTTCCTAGTTAAAGTCCATGTGTTCTTCATGATTAACGTATACTTTTTTAACTATTTCCTAGCTCTGCGCAAATCCTTTTCACGAACGTTTCAAAAGTAAGTGGTGCTTACTCAAACGAAAAGATTTTTCGACAGTTATATTGTCATTTGCTTAAAGAGATCTGCACCAATGTTTCCATTGCAGGTTTACTTCTAAGTGTGAACTTTTCTTTTATAAGCACTATGTGTATAAATATATATATATATTTAGTCATCGGTTGAAGCTGGAAGACTTTCACCATTTTGTTATACTGCTTTTTCGTTTCTCTTTTTTGACCATTTTATTTCAAAAGAGATAAATTTTTTTCACAAGTCAGTTACCTTTTTTCTTGCGCAAGATGGAAGAAAGGATACAAAAAAATCTGATGGCATGTGGATCTAAAGTTCAAAAGCAGAAAAGGTGTTTTAACCCTCAATCCATCCGCTCTCTCTCTCTCTTTCTCTCTCTCCCTCTCTCTCTCTCTCTTCCCCCACCCTCTTTCCACTCGAGGATTGTTTATAAAATGGTAAGATTTATACTTCATTAGCTAGTATATAAATCAGGAATAATACCTCCACCGTATTATACTCAATTTCTGTGTAGCCATTGAGATATCAAAACGTTGAAATCTGCAACCGGCTGATTGAATGGGATTTTTACCACGTTCAAGTGAAATTAATCAACTTAAATGGAATACTGATATTCTTCAGAAATTCGGAAATATATATTTGTATTCCATTGTGTGTTTCCTTTGTACTTTCTGGTGCTATATTTCAGGAATGATGAATTGGTCAGTTTAAAATGAAATGACAATAACACAAGAAAAGCTGAGGAAATACAGTGATGCTATACAATATTATAATCAGAAATATCTACGTGAGCCAACGCCCATTTATTAGCAATTACAAGGCACTTCACAAAAAATTGACACGAGTATATCATCGTATCATTCTTATATGATAACTGATACAGATGTTCTAACAAACTATCAGAAAGGTATTGATCTACCCTCAAATTTGTGGCATAGTACCCCCCCCCCCTTGGCCCTTCATTTTCTTCCAGAAAGTATACATTATTAAATGTGCATATCACGAATATAATTTATTGTATTACCTTAAGTATAGGACAAGAACATTTATACCAAGCATCAATCAGTCAGTTATGTTTATAGCATACCTGGATCAATAGCATTAAAGTTGATAATCTTAAAAATGTTTACAACGACGAAAAAAATACTACAATAAAAATTGAAATAATACTAATGATAACATTGATAGCAAAACAACAACATTTGTAATAATAACACAAAAAAAATGATAATCACAATCATCATACTGATTCTAATTTCCATGATGGTGCAAAATATAATTATTGGTGCCAGTTATAATAATGATAAAGCCTATACAAATGATGGTAGTCAAAACAATATTATTATTATGATAAGAATGCAATATGCATATACCATTTGATACAACTGCTTCAAGGCGCTTCATTTTATTATATGAATACAAATCCTTTACATACAATATTTACAATATTAGGACGGTGAAATTAACTAATTAGATATGGACAATCTAAAACTATTTTTTTTATTTGAATTGAAGTTAATTCCAAATGATTTAAATATCAACCATACTACATTGTATATGATGGAAAGTTGTACAAATATCTTTCTCTTAAAGAAACACCTTTACCGTCATAAAGAGCGTTACTCCCTGTTTCATATTTAAATCAAACTTTCTTTACTGACACAAATATCTCAATAGCTAGATACCTCAACTAAGAATAAAATACAAAAATAACCAGAGAATTCTTTGCTCGTAGTATCAAATATGTACATAAATGATCATAATGATTAACAATTTTAAATTACATATTTAAAATCTGCAAAAATAATTCTAAAAAAAAATTAATCAAGCTTCTCATTACAAAATTACAATCCAAGAAAGTCTATGAGTAATATAAATCAGCATGACTGTCTATTTACAAGTCACATGATTATTCAAAACTTTCAACTAAATATCAACATACATATGGTACGGGATCCAGGTTGACTTGGGTTCTTACCATGAAGAAACAAAGTTACTACTCCACACGTCAATGGTGTCGACCCGCAGAAAGTTCTATTCATCCGGGGGGGGGGGATATTATTGCGTAATAATACAAACGCCACCCCCCCCCCCTATGGATAGAAAGCGCGAGCGGATCGACAACCATGCCACACGTCCTTTTCATATACGGTGTTAGTTTAGACCTGTGCTGGCCGCACAAAAAATGTTGTGAGCCGGAAAGACCGCTAACAGTAAACATATAGTCACATCTTTCGGATTATGAAGTCAAAATATTTATTTCAATGTGTAAGTAGGCCAAATGCATTGTTGTAACATTAGGCATCACTGCCACAATATACCGGTTGTAACAGGGCCTCTGTTAGCGCATTGCTAGCGCTAACAATGGTTCTGTGCGGTCAGTACTGGACGTTAGTATATAGATATTTGTTTGGAAAACAGTACATACCAATACACCAGTTCTCCCAATCTTCACCTTCTCTTACCGTGGACCTACTACTCTTACTAACAAATAGTTTGTTAGTAAGACACTGTCACGTCATTCAATTCATCATCATTCATTGGAGCATAAAATCGAATTCCATGAATTGTCATTCGTTATAGCCAAACTACGCGTGCGTATGCCTTTGAGGCGAGCAATTCTGAGGTGAGCGTGAACTATGCGCAAACTATTGTGAACTAGTCGCAAACTAGTCGTAAAGTAGTCGTGAACTAGTCGTGAATTACTCGTGAACTAGTCGTGAAATGCGTGCCATTGCACGACTTGGTCCGAGGAGGTTGCGCAGAATTTACGAATAGTTCACGCTAATAATCCCCAAAATTTGTCGTGCCAGGATTTTAGAAATTTAAAATTTTGGCACGACACTCAAGGCCCTACTAGCTTTGGTCGGTCTTGAGTCGGTTTCGCATGTGTGACTGCGTATCACAGCAAGAATATCCCATCGTGAATTGTACAGTAGGCCTGAGTAATGCATCCTTCGTGGCGAAAACCTCTTTGTGTTACTTAAAGGGCACAGCCACTGACAAATCATTGGGAAATTGAATCAATACGAAATTTGCAAAAGGCCAATTGACTTGCAAAATATAATCCGTCCGTCATGAGCGCCCGTCGGACTAATGCGATAAAAGTTCGGACAGCACGAATTTGACCGAACTCGTGATGGTTATTAGCGCGTTTTCGCCCAGCGTCGTACGACGTAGAACGTAAGGGTCGTGTGCAAAAATCGCCAACTTCCATGGAAACAGAGGCCCGAGCGTTCTTGAGCTCAAATCACGGACGGTTCTTCCGCAAATTAGCGGGCGTCCGCATTAGAACGTAGGATTTGTCAACAGCCGTCAACAGCCAATCAGATCGCTTGTAGAGCGAGCAAGCTGAGCTGAGCCGCGCCGACAGCCAGTTCATAGAGCGCGGGCGCGGGATTTTCCCTAGTAGTGGTGACGTCATGCAGTCTACGTACTTCCGGTCGATCCGGATCCGTTCAGCGATTTGCGAAACTGCTTACAAGCGAGAGTTGAGCGCGACGGACGCACGAACCAAGAGATCGTTCTACGTCGTAGATAGCGTCGTACGACGCTGGGCGAAAACGCACTATTTTCTTCGGATCATCGCAGTTCCAGTTTCCAACAATCCCAATTCCTAGACTCATCGCAGGTCTCTTGATTGCTAAACCAAAATAAATAACCTCTGAGAAGTTACATGTTTCAAAGTGAAAACACGCAGTTTACTTCTGGTTGGTTGGTCTACTAACTATTGCTCTCCTACAGACCTCCCAGACATGCCGGCGTCTATTACATTACACCTCCCAGGCATGCAGCCGAGTGAAAGACTTGAAATCCTTCTCATGAAAGGTCGCTTTAAGGCTATTTTAAACCTTCACAGATGCAACACGGATCATCCCGTGGTCATTCGTGCACAGTCCGCGATTACCGTGTACACACCGGCTACTCATCCGGCGCCATTCTTGATATACACTGTACCTGCATATCCGGGAGAAAAATTGAACATGTTCAATTTTTCATCCCGGAGTATGATCATCCGTGTTCATCCTTGTAACCACCTTGTACATCCGTGGAGTTACCGAATGCATCCGGGTGGCTCCATGTTAATACCGGCTATTAATATCCAAGGTCGAAATTTTTCCATTGTTTGTGTACATGATCAATAGTCCGTGATCTTGGCCATGTAGTTATACGCTGCAGAAGTTCATTAGTCATAGTGAATGTCCGTGTAAGGACCCAGTAACATTCTTTGTATTCCGTGATGACTCCCGGTAGCTAATCAAGCATATCCCTAATGCTACCATGTCTATCCTTGTAGACACCGCACTTATCCGTACATTTCCGTGTAAATACCCTGTTAAATACGTATTCACTCAGGCAATGGTAGAAAAATATCAATTTTGCACCCCGGATCACCAAGGATTGAGATCCGTGATGATCCGTGTTGCATCCTTGAAGGTGTGAAGGGGGGCTTTTGCCTGCTTCTGGTGGGTGTTTCATAACGCTGTTTGTAATACCTCCGTCACATTTCCCATACGGCGAGTCGAAAACAGCCGTTTTAACGCCGCCGTAGGGGAAATGTGACTGAGGTATGATTTACGAATAACTTTACGCTCGACTGGTAATCTTTTTTGTGTGTTTTGTGCTAGATTATATACGCCCGTGTCGCTGACTAATGGCGCAGTCACATTTCCCCTACGGCGGCCTTCGGCAAGTCGAAAACGGCCGTTTTAACATATTTTTTGTACCAGTTACATTATAATGTAGGTGGTTTGGTTTTTTCGACTCGCCGTACGCCGCCGTAGGGGGAGAAGCAGTGCCAGATCTACGGGGGGGGGGTTATGTGGTATACCCCCCCCCCCCCCTTAGCTGCTAAGTTTTTTTTAAGTACTGGCCTGCACTTTGGAGCCAACCCCGAATTGCCTTCATTTCATAGTGAACCCTTTTGGTTTTTATTTTGTTGTAAAAAAATCTCGCTACCAAAATGGCTTTATTTCGTAGTAAAGGTCTTTTTGTTGCTTGTCAAATTACTCGGTCAAACCCCCTCCTTGAAAAAAAATAGATCCGCCCCTGCTAAAAACATGCTCCAGTCGTACGAAAAATTGTCCCTAACTTTACGCACAGCTTAAACACACATCTGGGTCCTGTCTTACAAAGAGTTGCGATTAATCCGATCAACCACAACTATGAATAGCCAGCAACATCAACATCTAACATGCAGATTTATTCAAATTGTTTTCTAGATTATGATGTATTATCATACATTCGTCATTCTCTTAAAGATTCCATGTGATTCTCTTTCTTTCCTAAAGAGATTGACCAAATTTCTTGTAGAAAAAATTATGGTATGGATGGATTTCCATACAATAATTATTGAGACTGATTGGATCAATTGCAACTCTTTGTAAGATGGGGCCCTGGTCTGTAACTAAAGTACCATTTACCACATCCTGACCTCTGCCTTTTTATATTTCTTCCTTTCTTGTATGTATATATACGTATGCATTAAATTAAGTACTAAATTATTTATTTGTTTTATTTTTTTTATCCACAATTTACAGGCAGTGTTTTTAGTGGGAACGCTCATTTCCATTTCTATATGCTCTATTTTATAATGCTTTTGATGTCAAGCCATCAATTTGCATCAGATTTATATTACTCTAGTTATGTTTCGATGAAAATGAAATAAACAAGTGAATTGAATTCAAATGTGTATTTTTGTTTTTGTTCATAAAGCGTTTGTTTGTTCATCTCAAAACCCAAAGTGATTTGGTGAGTATACAGAATGTTGTTAAGGCCACTAGGGGCAACCTTGGTGCATGTCCGATGCTGGCATCACTGGTTGAAGTACCGCTATTCGGCCCTCTGTTTGGAATTTGTTCCGATGTTCCACCTGTAAATTGAAAAGTGAAATGAAAAAAATTAATGAAATGCAAATCCATATTTGTATTGTTCGGAAGAGACATGAAATGAAATCCTCCGAAAATTTGCTTTGCCCAATTGATCGTAGGCCCGGCAGCCGCTGTGCAGCGCCAGATCGACGAGGCTCGATCCCTTTAGTTGTTGAACGCCAAACATGGTAGCAGCAACTCCAATCTTTTAACGTCTTTTGGTCCGACCATGAAGGTCTATGGTCTGACGCGGCCGGGGTTTGAACCCCCGACCTCCCACTCGTGAGACGGACGCTCTTACCAACTGAGCCAACACACCGATGTTAATATCAATTACGACAGTTGATAAATCAATATTAAATTTAAAAAATATTTCAAACGAATTAACAAGAAAACATAATATATACTACATGAATTATCGTGGCTGGGCTTATAAAACCTCTAATCAAGAAATTTAATTTTTTGAGGGCAGCTTCGGAAAGGCTGTATTCATAGCAATTATGTGTCTTATATTGGCTGAAAAAACAGTCTCCTGATACATGTGAAGAACTATTTCGAGGCAAAAGATGTTTGCTACCAATGTTATAGCTCTAAAATTTAGCATATCCTGAGCTGTCGTCAAAATATTAAAGGCCTGGTCCCACTGGCCGATGGACCGATGGACACAAAACATATTCATCATATTCATGAAGGACACAGCGGACGAGCAAAATTTCGGGGGTGGCTCCATCCGTTTGTAGTATGTAGTGGGGATTTCAAATGGATGTTTATCGGAAGTCTACAGGATGAAAGCGGATGGAAGTAGGGTTACCGGAGATTTTAAATATTTTACACATATATACGAGATGCATACGCTTACATCCATTCTATTCCCGTGCTTCACTCCATGATGGTAATTATGTGTACAACCACTGCATTTATTACTTTATTTATTTATTTATCTATTTATTTATTTAGTTAATAGTTAGTTAGTTATTTATTTATCCAGTGTGATGAAAATTTTGCCCATACTAAAGTAATTGATGCTTAGAGGATAAAACGGACGTCTAAAGGATGATAACGGCCATAGAACGTTTGTTGCTCGTATATTCACGCGGACTTACAACGCGGAAAGTTCATCCCTTCTGAAAGTTTTGTGCAGCTCAAAACTCTTTTGCGCGGATAAAATCACAGAGGGCGCATCCTCGATGGATAGAGCGTATGAAATACATACGCAATGACCAATGAGTACCAACCGGATGCATAGCGTTTTCCAACGGATGGCAAGATTTTTTACGTTTTACATCCTCTTAGCATCAGTAAGAGCTGCAGTAGGACTGGGCCTTTAAATTTGAGATACGAGGTTCTATCACCCTAGCAGCGATATGCCAAAATGAAGGGGAAATATCTATAGTGACAAAATGGTGATGCTTTTGCAAAATTGAATGCCCTGGCATATCAGTCTTTCTTTAGCTCTTTCAAGGCTATCCTCTTTTTATTTTGAGTTGTAACATTGAGTCCATCCACATTTGTACATTATATGGATTCGCTGATTCTTGTCCAATTAAGTACAGAACTTTGATCTATCAAATCTGGAAGCCATATACAGGTTTAGATTGTGGAATATCAAATGGACAAACAAAACGGAAACACAAACAGCAAAATATACCTAATGTCAAAGACATATATAGACTTTCAGAGAAAAACACGTATTAACTTGTACTTCATATGACTTCTATTATTTTATATGGTTTCAAGGATTTTGGACATATTCAATGAGTTGAGTATAGGGCAGGTGCATAGTGGAAAGGGGGTGGCCTTCCACCTCCCCTACCTTTGCAAGGAGTTAAAAGGGGGCAAGGATGGGGAAAGACGAAATCAGAGGAAGGAAAGGGAAGAAAGAAGGAATAAAATATCCATATACAATCCAGTATATTGAACACTAGATTGTACACTATTTATATAATATTGTGAAAAATAATCAGTTATTCGGGATTCGATCTGTTGCTTCACGACACGCGGCGGATTCAAGAACATAATTATATACATGGCATGGCAATGGACAACCAAGAAGTTATTGTCAAAAATTGGTGAATCAAAACAGCATTTTCGTCCCGGACTGTGGAGAAAAGACGCATATGCCAACAGTCATCAGCTCCGAAACTTCCAGAAACCAAGGGGAACGACGCTGGCAGTCTCGCCTGCATTACGCGATTCGATATACCAGCAGTGCTGATTTTGCAAACAGCTATAATTATTCACGAAACAAAACATTCATTTGATAATAAAATACTATGTCCATTGACCCAAAGTGACTTTTGACCATGATCATGTGACCTACTACGTGAGCAAAGCAATCATTCATACTTGATTACCCTTATGTCTATTATTCATGAACTAGATCCATAAAAGTAATGATGCCAATTTAACAAATACCCCCAACACGGCAAAAGTCCGATGACCTTTGATCTTGGTCAAGTGACCTGAAACACGCACAGGATAATTTGGGATAATTCATTGCTCTTAATTCCAAGTTTCATAAACTAGATCCATACAATTTGTAAGTCATGATGACAATTCCACAAATACCCCCCAACATGGCCAAAGTTCGTTGACCCTAAGTGGCCTTTGACCTTGATCATGTGACCTGAAACTCATGAAGGATCTTTAGTGATACACCATTACCCTTATGTCTAAGTTTCATGAACTATGTCAATATACTTTCTAAGTTATGACATTTCAAAAACTTAACCTTAGTTAAGATTTCGATATTGATTCCCCAACATGGTCTAAGTTCATTGACCCTAAATGACCTTTGACATTGGTCTTATGTCCTGAAACTCAAACAGGATATTTAGTTGACCATCCTTACGTCTAAGTATCTTGAACTAGGTCAAAGTTATGATGAAAATTTTCAAAAACTTAAGCTTGGTTTAATAAGATTTCAATGTTGACGACGCTCCCGCCGTCTGAAAAGCGGAGCCTATAGTCTCCCTATGCTATGGAGGCAAGACATAAACTGCTATTCCGGTTCACCAATTTTCAATTTTCTACAAAGACTCCCAACCCTGTTTTATGTCATTTGACGGGCATTGTTTAGAAATACTTAATGTGTTCTTGAATTCGACGTGCATCACTGTGCGAAGATATACTTACCCATATTTACTACCATGATAAGCTTGCTGGCCTTGCTAACACTGTTCCGCCCTGAGCAGTTAAACCGGGCAACATTGAACTTGTCTGGCATGTGACGTACGCTTAGGACTGACGTAACAATGGTCTGCGATTGCGGACTTGTCACAATGCTGACATTTTTATCCATGTAACCCCCGCTTTCGAACGTGAAGTTGGAGTAGGTCCAAGCTATTCTTGGGCGCGGGAATCCACGGGCCTTGCACTCGAGACGAAGGGGTCCAGAGTTCGGAAGCTCCTGCCATCGTATTAATGGTTTTGTTACCAATTCAACGGGAACTGTGGTGAAAGAAAATTAAGATGTAACGAGCCATAGACGAATTCATGAATGTGCACAGAAGACTGGCCGTACGCAGCTAGTCCGGAGGCACAGACCCCGATTGAAACTTTGATCAGCAAGTGTGTCTCCACGCAAAGACTAGCACATACAAAACTTGCTGGTTCAATCCCTGAGCGAGAGGGCCTTCAGTACACAAGGCATGAGTAGGCTGCACATTCAGACCCTTAACTCGAGTGAAGGGTTTGCACAGCAGACTAGTACGCAGCGGCGAGTAGGGGGTAGTTCCCCCCCCCCCCCCACACGAATGGGCGTCCCCATGACAGACTCCGTCACTTCGCTTCCTCGTTTTTTGAGTTTTTTCCTTTCAAAATTTTGTTATGCGTTCTGTCGCCCCCCCCCCGGAAAACAAATCTGAAAAAATAATGTTAGTTGACCCATTCGCCCACCGAAATCTTAGTCTTGCATAATGATACTATTTTTTTTTACACAAAATTAATAAATTTCAAGGGGCTCCACCCCTGACCCCTACCTAGGATAAGTTCTAGTAATCAGAACGTTTTCTAATCGTGACATTGGCCTCCTATCTATTGGACGACTTGAAGCTTGGAAGTTTCAGCTTGTGATTTTCCTTTTTAAAATGCTTACAAAACAGATGTGATGTACTATAATATATACACTAAAAAGTAATAATTTGAATCCTCTTAATCGATAATTCATCGGTTCGAAACTTGGCATTGCTGATTGTACACCACATAACACTGATTCCCCGTTTATGTATTTCCTCACGACAAAGACCCGTTTATCTGCATTATTATTTTATCTTTAATTGATCTGATACAAGCAAATACCCAATGCACAGTGGCGTACAAAGCCAAAGAATTTAAGGGGGTATGCCAAAATTGTGCGATTTTTGAAATATAATTCATGAATGATTTTAAAATGACATTTACAAAATGCCCCCATTTCTCCTTTTCCTTTCGCTTATTTCTCTTTTCCTCCGTTTTGTTTTTGTTTTCTTTTTTTTTTCATTATGTAATAATACTTTTGTACCGTCTTTTACATTCCTATTGTTAATACAAAGGAAAATAGAGACACATTACACGTGACACGATGATAATGTTTGAAAAATAATAATACTTGACCCATTCTCCCCCAGGAGATTTTACTCTGACATTATGATGCCATACATTTTTTCTCACATAATTCTTATAATCACTGTCAGAAGCCACAGGCAAATCAAATCATTTCTATACCCTATAATGATAACTATATATGATTATGTAACATTTTTGGGTGCTTATACAATCATTATTACAAAATAGCCTTGCATTTGCTATTACCCACGGCAGGACGATAGAACATAGAAACACATTACAATATGATAATACTTGAAAAAAATCATGATAATAGTTGCCAATTTATTTCGGATGACAACTGTATATAGTCTCATATGTTTCTTTTGTATATCCTGAAATGTGATTTTCGAAAGAAGAATTTATTCAATTTGTTGTCTCTTTGGTTATTCCAATGTTTTTCATAAAACAAAAGTATGCCTTAGGAACAGTATGGACATTGAAATTAAAAATCGGAACTAAATTTCTGTCTTCCATTTGGCCAATGTACCCGAGGGTGAGAGGGTAAATCAAACTAAAATATCACAGGGGTAGTGGGCAGTTTCATCAAAAGCTAGTTTGAGTTCTAAGACAAAAAAATGAAGTTATCGTATAGTTGCATGACCAAGATATTACAGGCCTCGACATTTTTGTCAGGCCTAATGCTAAACCATAGAGTAGAATTAGGCGCCCCCACCCGGCTGGAAAAAAAAAATGTGTCACATAGTTTGCTTACGGTGTGCTCTTAGTGTGTTCACATTGTGTATGTAATGTGTTCACATTGTGTATGCAATGTGTTCGCAGTGTATTCCCACTAGTGCCCGCAGTGTTTTCACAGTGTGCTTACAGGACGTTCACAGTGTGCGCTCAGTGTGTTCACAGATTGTATTCTAAGTGTATTTTCATACTGTGCTCACAATGTGTGCATATGTGTTCACGATGTGTTCATATAGCGTGTTCACATCATGGACTGTATGAGGATTTGATAAAAAAATGTTAAAATCCCCAACTGTAATATTGTAAAGACAATAATTGCCCAGTGTGGACACCTCGACGTTGTCCACAGTGTGCGTTTATCACAATATGTTTACAATTTCAACTTTCTGAATATTTGATTCACACTATTAATGACGCATGCGCGCATCGGGACGCATTTCGCAGTGACGTGCGCAAGTAGTATTACTTTATTTAAACTTCACACGTCTAACAATGTGAAGACAATCTAACACTACCTCTTCCATAACATACGGTCACTACCCCCCCCCCCTCCCCCTCTGGCGCCACTCGTGCCCCTAGCGGGGTTTTCCTTTCGTTGCGGTAGAATACGTACAGTTTACATTGATCCTCTCCGCAACATTCTGATGCATCCCGCGAAAGAAGTAGCGGTACTGACAGGTATAGACTCCTGCACTGTGGATGTTTGCGTTTACGATCATCATCCTTTCGTTGTCCAAGACCCAGTAGTCTGGTATCCTGTCTCTGTTCACATCGTACATCCCAGCTTGACCACCGATCACTATGTTATCCTGAAGAACAACATGAGATTGTTTCATCAATTCAATTCAATTCAATTCAATTATTTATTCAACCATCAAAAGGATAAAAACAGTACAATATACAGTATTAACAAAGTATCAGAAAAAAAAATAGATGGTTCGGAGACCCCGGAGAAGCGATGCTTATAAAAGGGGTCACCACGATACATTAATACATTACAAATGACAAAATTAAAGAGTAAAAATCCTAGATCAAAATTAAAAGAAACACTCCTGCAGCAAAAAAAAAAGAAAAAAAGAATGAGGTAAAGGGGGGGAGCACTAATGTAAGATGTGAGATTACATGCATTCGATCAATAAACGAAAAATAACATTTTCCTGCATAAAGATCTAAATCTTGATAAAGTAGAACTGTTTTTTATATCATTTGGAATTTCATTCCATAGTTTTGAACTTATAGTCTATTGTCAAGATTATGAAATAAAATTATTTGTGTTAAGCAACGCGAATAGTCAAAGCGCGTCACGTGGCGTTAAAAATTTTCGCCCCTCACACTGAAGTGTTTCATGTGGACAACAATTTATATTGCACGGTCCAACATTTGTACTGTATATTTTTAGTAGGCAAATTTGTAATTGGGAACGATTTTTTTCAAGGGGTCGCTGATGTAAATTTGACAAGCAAAAAGAGGGAAGTTCATTACAAAATTAAAGTAACTTTGGTCCCGAGAAATAAAAAATGAAGGTCCATTTGGTAACTACATCGGCTTTCGCAACGTATACCGGTTACCAGTCGGCTAATCTAACACCTGGATGAATGATTGCGAAGTGAGAGGCGCCTTAATATAGACCATTCGCGCCGCAGGGGATTCGAATGCACGACCATCTGATTACAAGATATCAGAATCACTAACTACACCACGGCGCGTCGCGACGCTTACGACGTGGATGTGAAATTGTTTTAATGCTCCTTGAAATAAAACTTTTTTAAAAATACAAGAGAAATCTCCAACAATATAAACTGGGTTCCAAAAGAAACAGATCAAACTTTTACAATGGCACTGGATATAAATATGAATAAATAAACAAAAATAATAAAATTTACACCCACAGCTACTCGAACCACACAAACATGATAGATTTAGCCCCACATTGTTAACACTACGTTGTTACACTTAACACCAGTCCGTGATGAGAGGAGCGTAATTATAGGTGTTGATATAACACCATATCGTATCGATATAACAAATACCAAGAGGCGTTGAACTCATACAATAGAGTTAACACTTCACTTGGTCTATGTGCTTCTAATATTTCGTCTGGTGTAGTGTTTGCATGCGATAATTCCAAGGTTACGTTCAAATTAAAATGAACCTTAGATAGTATTGCTATCACTGCGAATTCCATGGGGCAGAATAAAAACATATCTTAAACCTACAGCTTCATTCTAAAATTGAATTCCAATATTGTGGATATTACTTTAGCCCCCACCGCAATCCCACCTTAGTCTGCTGTGCAAACCCTTCACTCCAGTTAAGGGTCTAAATGTGCAGCCTACTCGTGTCTTGTGTACTGAAGGCCCTCTCGAATTGAAACAGCAAGTTTTGTATGTGCTAGTCTTTGCGTGGAGACACACTTGCTGATCAAAGTTTCAATCAGGGTCTACATGTGCCTGCAGACTAACCCCACCTCCTCCAAAACGCTATAGTCATACTAACAAAACATATTCCAAACCGACCGATTGCATAACATTGGTAATAACGTAATATATGTGGTCGGTCTGGAGTCGGTTTCGCCGGTGTGACAATGTCCGAAGATCCGGCATGACAGCTACGAAAACCGACTCCAACCGACCGGTAGGTAATCCACTGCAGAAAACATAAAAGCTTTCGTTGGTCCATAGTAGGATCCATGGTTGGTTTGTGCAGTATTACGGAAGTAATGTCGCAGTCTCACAAACGAAACCGACTCACGACCGATTGCAACTATTGCGTTATTTTCAATTGCATTCAATCAGTCGGTTTGGAGTCAGTTCCATTGGTGGGGCTGTGACATATAAATCACTGCATTAGCTAAATGACCCGAACACAAACGGTATGACACACCTATCTCCCTCAGATTTCGATTGTGACGTCATAATGCCCAGCAGTACAGAATGTAGGGTCCCCACGCATAACCTTTACGTGACACGATAATAGCGAGTTTTCGCAATTGCAACGGGGGTGGATTCTACAACGTAGTAAATCTTTTGAAAATGCCCGTCAGATTACAATAAACAGCTCAGAGGTCTTTGTCGAAAATTTGTGAAATGGAACAGCAGATCATCCTAAGATTAGGAGCTGACTAAAAATTGCAAATGTGTCGTTCGTCCAAGACACTGCTGTTTTGATTCACCTATTTTCGACAAAGGCTGCTTTGTCAGGAATGGCTTATTACAATAGATTCTCAACGTTCTAGCAAGCATCTTCGTAATATTGTGAAAACTCCCAGTTGCGCGTCTGAAATGATTTACACGAACTTCTTTTGCAAACGCCTTTTCCACGTAATCACTTTTCTTGTATTTCCCGCATTGACGACCAATGCCCCCATACTAATCTACATTATATACAAATGAAATAATCCTTTCTATGGAAATAGGAAATGTAACTAACGTTTTCGCATACTCCATTTTTAAGCGTTTGGAAATTTGGGTAGCATAAAATTATTATCTGTCATGATAGAAAATGAATGTTGTGTCTTCCCTATTCAGTGCAAGCCTACATGAAGATGATTTCCAGGGAAAATTTCTTTCTCTAGTTGGTGTTCTTTCCGTCATCAACATGATTAATAAGTTGAAATAAGCTGGACAGTATACCTTTCTTGGATAGCAATAAGAGTAAAAATGCAATTTTTGCCATGACGCATGCACAAATACTGATTACCTTTGATCATGTTGATATATGACCTCTTTACCATCTTTTATGTGTTTTTCCCCCTCAGGATAAAGATCTGATTGTAACTTTAAATTTAGAAAATTAAAGACGCATAGTTGACGTCACAATGACGATAAGGCAGAGGCTAACATTGATGTGATTTTGATAAATCTTAGTTGCAAGGTACGACTTGTCACCTTTGTCTGTGAGATTATACAAAATAAAGCTCAGAAAATCGTGGCTAATTTGAACTTTTCTTTGATTTCCAAACTGCATCAAATATATTAATGGAGAGTCTTCTATCAATTGTTTAATTTGCGTAAAATAGGAAATACCCCTCCATTTCTTATTTGCATTATACACGTCTTAAGCTGATTGAGCTTTTTCATCCCTCTACCAGAAGTCAAATGGGTCATTCTGTCATTCTTATTCCACCCTATTTGAAAAAGAAAGATAGATGTTTTTCATCAATGAATTGTCATTGTGCGATTTAAATTAAGTGATAAGGACTCACACCTCATACGATATAGCTGCTGTCAAACCTAAAAACGCTGCTTTAATTTCAAGCACGTTGTTTAAGCCTGTGGGTGTGTTTGTGTCTTGTTAGCTGCGGGACGTGTTTGTTTTGTAACGATTGGGTTTGGTTGGTGGGTGGGTGTGGGAGTGATTGTATGAGGTGCGTGTATATGTGTTTGTGTGTGTGTATTAAAAATTAAATGATTGTCAAAATAGAGGAAAACAAGGTGCTTTGTCTGACAAGAATCAACAATTACATAAAACAGTCTTCACAAATATTCAAGCAATATATTAACTAAGCGATTAAGCCTGTTTAAAAAAACAACTTGAAAAACACATCATTTATTATATTTGGTTTAAGTTGCTTGAAAGTGATATTACCACATAATTCAGAAATGAATTGGGTTTACCTTAAACCAAAATAGGTTTCCACCAAAGCTCCCTCGAGAAGGACATTGTATGGTAAGGTTGGTGTCGCGATCAATTACTTGATGAGGTGACGGCATTAGAATTGGTCCTGAAGTTGAGTCACAAGAGGCATATAGATAGTAAAGAAAATAGAAATCACAAAATATGACTAATCGAATGATAAAGAAAGTAAACACAAAAGGAAAACCATGGATAACGAAAGAGATCATAAACCTAAATCAACGAAAACATGCTTTGTACTGAAAATACCTGAAGAGTAAATCTGATACATGTGAAAACGCCTATAAAAGGTGCCGCAATGATATCAGTAACTTGATAAGAGAAAAGAAACGCGAGTATTTTCACACGAAATTTGCCAAACTACAAGGTAATATGAAAGGAACATGGAATGTTATAAACCAGACTTTAAACAGAAATATAACGAAAACAACTGCAAGAGAGTTAGAAATAAATGGTAGTACAATAACTGATCATCAGGAAATAGTTAATGAGTTCAATAACCATTTCACTTCAATAGGTGTGAAGCTAAGTTAAAAAACATCAACAGTAATAGCGTAGAAAATTCATTTAGAGAGTGTATGACTGGTCAGTTTGAAAAGTCGTTTTTTAGATCTATCAAAAGCGTTTGATTGTATTGATTTTATTATTTTATTTCATAAATTGTATTTTTATGGAATTAGAGGGACTCCATTGTTATTATTGAAAAGTTATTTATTAAATCGTAAGCAATATGTGAGCAATGGCAATAATTCATCAGCATATAGTAATATACAAATGGGCGTACCTCAGGGATTTAATCTAGGCCCATTATTATTTTTATTGTATATAAATGACTTGCCAAGTGTTAGCAGTATTTTATCATTTATTCTCTTTGCTGACAACACAACAATATATCTATCTGGTAATGATCCTTTTAATATGAATTTTATATTAAATACTGAAATAGCCAAAATTCAACGATGGTTTCTTGCCAATAAACTTTTTATTAATTTCGAAAAAACAAATTATCTTATTTTTAAAACACACAATAAACATATTAATAACATTGCAATACGAATACCAATTGCCAATAAAGCAATAAAGCAGGTTAATCCAGAAAAAAATTTAGGAGTAATTCTTGATGAAAATATGACATGGAAATATCATATAGATTACATTTGTAAATAGATTTCTAGAGTAATTGGAGTATTGAGCAGAGTCCTAAAAAAATATCATTACGCATCATTGTAAATATATATAATACCTTGATCTTGCCAAATTTGAATTATTGTCTGATTATCTGGGGTGGCTGTGCATCATATTTATTCCAAAGGATATATGTGATTCAAAAACGTGCAACGTAAGGGTAATAACAAATTCATTTTTTAGAGCTCATACACAGATTTTATTTTTTAAGCTCAAAATTTTAAAGCTAAATGAACTATGAATCGCAAATTATTTTATTTATGTACAAATATTTCAATTCAAATTCTACTTTTCCATCTTGTTTTAATACTTATTTTATATTTAATAGCAGTATAAATAATAATGTAACGAGAAATTCAAACAAATCATGTATCCCGTTCTTTCGTTATACACTTTCTAAATCTACAATTCGTTATAAACATGATAAAAGACCAAACTTGTGGAATAATTTACCCGATACTTTAAAATTGTCTGTTACA
This sequence comes from Lytechinus pictus, assembly GCF_037042905.1. Lineage (NCBI taxonomy): Eukaryota > Metazoa > Echinodermata > Echinoidea > Temnopleuroida > Toxopneustidae > Lytechinus > Lytechinus pictus. The sequence continues at coordinate 12,769,950 of NC_087263.1, read as the reverse complement.
TTCTCATCATTGAAACGTAGATTGAAACAAAACCAACTGTCTACTTATAGTTAAGATAAAATTCCAACTGCCTATCTAAAGGGGGATTGATGTCGATATCATCGTGTCTGTTTTTTTTTGCCACGATTCTATTTGTGTTTTTAATCGTACCATAATGTAGTAATCAAGTGAGTCGGATTTGACAGGTCAATGGCTTTTCTGACTTCCTACATCCGCTGCATTTTCTTTTCATTTCTTTATATTTCTACCATTTCTTATTGCTTATACTGTGTGTTAAATAATTTTACTCCTTTGTTGTATCATATTATACTTGTACATATGTTTGTATGTGTTTAAAGGATGTCAAATAAATGAATTTATTAATTTGATTGACTGATAACTATACTGGAATGTAATAAAAGGACACCCGAGTGTTGTGCATATAAAATACTTCTAAAAATCGCTTGACCAAAGTATATACCCCTTTTCCGCTCACTTTAGAAAATAATATATTTGGGAATGATTCGTTGATCGATTTGACGGAATGAAATAAGTCAAACTATTATTTCCTCTTTATTCATATCCATTGTGTATGCCCAAAGATCAGGGGCGGATCCAGGATTTTCCAAAGGGGGAGATTCAAAAGAGGGGGCACATCTCTGTTTTAATGGCATTTTTACATTACAAATTTTAATTTTGCTTCTCAAAGGGGGAGGGGCACGGGCCGGATGTGCCCCCCCCCCCCCCCCCCGCTGGATCCGCCAGTGCCAAAGATGATACCATATTGTGTTGAAACTGTCAGTCTTCTTATTTATTATTCATGATGATTGTTAATAATCCAAGGAAATTTGGAAATGAAAGGAATATCAATAGGTCGAATTTCATTCATTTTGGAATCCCGGGGTGGACGAGTGGATACCATGCGCGACCATGGGGTCTCGAAAAGCACCCTACACAAGTATTGGAAACAAAACGATACCCTTGGCAAGCATTCCCTTAATTGAACCCCTAAACAAGTACAGTGGTATTTTAGCTATGTCACGGACATCGGTCGTCGGTTGTACCGTTACCTACATCATTGGGTTTAGTACGGCCCCACCTCCCACACCTCCCGCAAATCGGACTCTAAACACGTAGTGTTGACGGGGCAAAAAGTACATCCTTTAAAACATTTTAGTCATTTTATACCCTTGCAAATTTTACCCTAAACACGTGGCTTCTTTAGCGAAAAGATACCCTTTTTTCATTATTTTAGTGTTTTGACACCCTTATTACGTTACATAGGTAACGTGCCCTATCTTGAAAAAAACATCCTTTTCACGTGTTTTTTGGTCGCACATTGTATCCACTCGTCAATGTAAGTGGCCCCCCGGGTTTGGAATTGAAGTTATTGACCGTTTGGATTTCAACAAAGCTTGTCTTAAAGGGGAATCCAACCCAAATAAAAATCTTGTTTTTATAAGAAAAAGAAAAATCATACAAGTTGATAGGTGAAAGTTTGAACAATATTGGACAAACAACTAGAAAGTTATAAATTTTTCAAAGGTGTAAATATTGGTAATCACTATACTTATGGAGACTTGAAATTGGTCGCATATGTGATGTCATAGTGATGTAAGGCAATGACTACTCTTCCATGTACTCCACTACATATTATGGCTAAAATGTCATTTTTCCTCAAAGTTTTATTTCAAATTATATTTTTCTTTCATGAGGACATTAAACAATATACTACCTGGGTTATATTTAGATTACTTCCCCAGGGGAATGGGTACTTAGGAGAAAACCACGAATCCCTGATAATAAAGTACATGGCCTATGGGAAAGTTGTCCTTGCCCCTTGTCATAATTTACTTACCCAGTTGCCAATTTGAAATCTACATACTATTAGTGATCCCAATTTTAAAGCAGCTATAACTTTCTTATTTCTTGTCCGATTTCTTTCAAATTTTCACCATTCTGTTTAATTTATTTTTCTCCTTCCCAACACAACCATTTATGGCCAAGGCTGGATTCCCCTTTAAAGAGTCTAATGTTACAGTCACACCAACGAAACCGACTCCAGACCGATCAAAGCTATCATGTTATGTTGAATGGCATATCATCTATCGTTTTGGCGTCGGTTTCGCATGTGAGACAGAACCATGAGGGTGAGCTACTAACGTGAAAAGACTTTGAAGGTGGTACTGGCGAGCCCGAATGCGGGCGCCTGCATCCGGCAGCCATACCGCCCGGAGTCCTGCGGCCATGCGCTCTGGATGAAGAGGGAGCTGATCGTCGCGTCTTCCAAGGGCGTCTGCTCGATGTCGATCACGTACTTGTTGCCGTCGAAGATGCGACGGCCGTCGAGCGTCCATTCGATCTCGGGCGGTGTTCCATACCAGCTTGCCCGGCACTTGATCTCGTACTCCCGCCCCGGTGGTCCCTCGATCCCACCCTGCGGTGATACCTCAATCACTTTGATAAGGACGATGAGAATGAATACAATATGGATTGATGTTGCTAATTACATGAATCATGAAAGGGGCTTTTACCAATATTCTTCTTCGTCCTTATTTTTTTTCTTCTTCTTCTTCATCACCATCACCTTCTTCTTCTTCTTCATTTTCTACATTTTTTCATCATATTCTTCTCATTGTTCTTCTCGTTCTTCTTCTTGACCATATCATCAGCCTAATGAAAACGTCATTATTATTGTTTAATAATGATTAACATGATTATGAACCTTATGGTTATCAAAATTTTGGTATCATTATCATCATAATTCATACTAATATCGTCATTACTGTCATTATCATCAATGTTATAATTACTATATAAAATTTACAATTTTTAACCATTTGTATCTACCTGCTCCTTGCTGCATAAATTGTGACGTCACAAAGCTGAACCCCAGATATACGTGGATGAACACAGAAATATAGTTTTGTGACGTCATGACGGTTATTCATCTGGAAAAGAATTGAAATCAAGAAAATACAATAGAACTATTATTAAACAAAGAGTATCAAAAATATATTAATTTCAATTTTACATGTGTTGTTTTAATCTGCAACGAGTGATGGCAGCAGACTGATTGACGTAAAAGTGGTGTGCCATCCTATAGTACAAAAGTTAATTTCTCTGAAGTTTAAAAATAAGGAGGCAAACAGAGACGTTAGTGTATAGTGCTTAAAGGGATGCTCCGGGCTGAAAATACTTGTATCTAAATAAATTGAGAAAAATTCACAGAGCAAAATGCTGAAAACTTCATCAAAATCGGTTAAGAAATAACAAAGTTATTGAAATATAATGTTTAGTAATATTTTGTGAAAATAGTTATTTGCACATCATCATGAATATTCATTAGGGGGGCTGATGATGTTACATCCCGACTTTCCTTTTTCTTATGATATCAAATGAAATCGTAATTGTTTCATTCTTTCATACATGTGTGAACATTGTGTCTCCTTCATAATGAAATAAGTTGCAGCAATGGATATCTAATGCATTAAATCTTTTGTCAATCCAATTTTTTTCAGTTCTTGGTAAAAAAAAATGAATAAACCTAATTTCATATAATGAAATACAAAAGAACAGTGGGGATATGAACAGTGGGGATATGACATCATCAATTTGCTCACTGAATATTCATGAAGACGCGCCTAGAACTGTTTCACCGGAATAATGCAAATCTTTAAAATGCCATAACTTTGTTATTCCTTGTCCGATTTTAATCAAATTTTCAGTGTTTTGTTTGCCTGATTTTTCTTTATCTGTTTAAATCGTATTATTTTTAGCCCGGAGCATCCCTTTAATATCAGTCACAATCAGTGACGATGAAAGAATGAAAGCTAAGTTACTGCTCAACCACTTGTTTTTAATCGTATTTATCCATAATGAAGTCTGTGTAATAATATACAATTCAGGTTACTTCTTGGCCGAACGTGATATGAAGAATCCGTTGCCATTCGGTAAAATAAAACAAATCAGCGTATTATAGAGCAAGAAATTTGTTGTGGTTTATGCTATTTTACATGTATTACGTGGAGAAAATCTCTCTCTCTCTCTCTACATATCTAACTATCTATCTATCAATCCATCTATCTATCTTTATATCTCCTCTATCTTTTTATCTCCCTATATCTAGATCTATATGTCTATCTATCTCTCTATCTATCTATCTAACTAACTATCGTTCTATCTATTCATCCATCTATATATATGTCTATCTAACTATCGTTCTATCTATTCATCCATCTATATATATGTCTATATATCTATCGTTCTATCTATCCATCCATCTGAAGTATCTATCTATCTATCTAACTAACTAACTATCGTTCTATCTATTCATCCATCTATATATCTGTCTATCTATCTATCGTTCTATCTATCCATCCATCTGAAGTATCTATCTATTCATCCATCTATATATCTGTCTATCTATCTATCGTTCTATCTATCCATCCATCTGAAGTATATATCTATTCATCCATCTATATATCTATCTATCTATCTATCTATCTAACTAACTGTCGTTCTATCTATTCATCCATCTATATATCTGCCTATCTATCTATCCATCCATCTGAAGTATCTATCTATCCATTCATCTCCATGTTATGATCCTGCATTTCCACAAAGAAATATAACACGCACTGACAAAAGGATGTTTATTACTCACAAACTAATTGTAAACTGAGGTACACATTTCCCCCTTACTGCATGGATCCAATGCTCACTGATTTTTTGGCCAGCCTTTCAATAGGCATTCTATTTATTCTACCTCTCTTTAATTACTCCTAAATACATGCAATAAATACCATCTATACCTCTACTTCATGTGTACAAAATCTCATCCTGCTAAATAAGCGAAAGTCGTATTTATTGTTCAAAAATATTAATTATACCGACTGGAATAAAAACTATATTTCATTGACCTTTCTGACTCAACGACGCAATGTGCAGCGTTCAGTCCCGACAGTTATGTTTTGTGTTTGTTTTGTCCTTTCGAGGGGCTGTGTCGATCAGTTTACCCTGGATGTTACCTTTAAAGTGGAGCTTACCCGGATCCAGTAGGCCTATTATAAATGTCCCAGTCACATTCAAAATAACTACGAAGCACCCAACTAGGAACCGTACTTATTTGCATAGTGTGATTTATTTTTGTTTCCTTCACAGAAATCTTTTTTTATTGACGTATCCCCCCATCTCCAGGACAGTTCTGGATCCACCCCCCCCCCCCCCGTCACATGCATATTTGCCCACAACCCAGAGATGTAAAAATAATTTTGTTACAAGAATATATCTCCATAGAATAACACACGAAAGGAAGTACTCCCTGAAGTGCCTTTAAAGGAGCATGAAACCTTTGGAACAAGATAGCTTGTGTGAAAACAGAAAATTCAAAGAAACAGATCGACGAAAGTTTGAGAAAAATCAGACAAAGTTAATAATGAAAAAGATATGAGCATTTGAATATTGCGATCATTAATGCTATGGAGATCCTCAAATTGGCAATGTGACAAAGATGTGTAATGTCACTTGTGAACAACTCTCCCCATTACTTTAGTATATATTTCACTTAAATTGCCTCTTTTATCACATCTATCAGTAGATCATGTGTTCTTTCTATAGGAGGGCATATAATACAGATGTATCACCACAAGAAAAAGCAGAAAGATACATTTTGAGGGTATTTTATAGTCCATCAAAGGGAAAGTTGTTCACATGTGACATCACCACTGAACTATATAGTTCAGTGGACATCACACATCCTTGTCGCATTGCCAATGAGAGGATCTCCATAGCATTAATGATTGCAATATTCAAATGCTCATAACTTTCTCATTATTTGTCCGATTTTTCTCAAACTTTCTTTGTTCTTATTCTTTGATTTTTTTGTTTCGACCCAAGCCTACTTATTCCAATAGTTTCATTCCCCTTTAATGCATTATCTGATATGGCGTACTGTCACTTATGCCACAGTGACACTGACGGAACCGACTCCAAACCGACCGATAGTATACCAATGGTGATAAATTACTATCGTCACACCGGGTGTGACTGAGTGACCAATTAGCGATACTTTGTTTTCACCATTCCGTGGGCCTACGTGTAGTTGCCTACGTGCTAATTATGTAATCTGAAACCTTTCTTAGAAACAAGTTTACCGTGGTTCTTGGATGACTAATTGTCTAAAACACATTATAGTGGAAATGATGTAAGCAAATATACTACGCCCAAGACCTCCTTTATATATGAGGTCCAAAAAAAATTGAATTGAATTGAATTAAAAGAGCCGTGATGCAAATCTGAATTAATCAAAAGCTGAACAAATCAACCACATTCAGTTGAACTGCAGCCCAGAGGGGGGGGGGGGCAGTCAAATAAATTGCTGTACATATGCGTGAGTAAAAAAAAAGCGTTTAAAAGGGTCATTTTTGTTAGTTTTGGACGAGGGCCGCGCGTGCACTCGTTAAGGGTATCAAAAACACCGATTTTCAAATAAAAGGGTGGTTTTGAAAAACTGGTCAAATGTCAATCGCCGGGTCAAAAGTATTTAGGGGATGTTTTTTTTCCAAAACTTTTTTTTATTTTTAATACTATAGCCAAACGTGATAAGGGTGTTTTTTCTCCAAGCCTTTTCCCCTGGGCTTTTCCTCCTCGTTTCTGAAAAGTGTTCGGGTCCTTCCCTGGGGTCAAGAAATACCCATGTTTAGAGGTCATATTCTCGCGACAACTTGTTTAGGGGCCAAAATGTGTAAATGAAGCCCGCGATAAACTTATTTATAGATATAAATAAATGAATCATTAAAGAATTAATGAAGTGTATAAAAGCAGAGGGTGAATAGCATTAATCAAATCAATCAAAACTCAAATACAATTTCGCTTCAAATTGAACATCATATTAATGCACATTCACAAATCAAAGAGATAACGTGAAAGGACTGACGCATGTAGTCTTTTTTTTATTGTACAAGTGAGGGAATGTTATTAAAATACATTTCAAAGAGATGGAATTATCGAAAACGTCCAATTGATAAAAAGGTGACCAATGCAAGTCTGGAGTAATATGTTTTGCCAACAATAAATGAATAAATAATGTCAATAATGTTGACTATGATGAAGATGATGATGAGGATGATGATGATGATGATGATGATGGTGATGATGATGAGGAGGAGGAGGAGGAGGATGAGGATGATGATGATGATGATGATGTTAATGATAATAGTAGAAATAATAATAAACATGATGATAACAATAATAATAATAATATACTACTACTAATAATAATAATGATGATGATAATAATTATGATAATAACAATATAGGCCCCTAAATGATATAATGATTGGGGTGGGTAGATAGAAGTGAATAACGAAGGTTTCCATTTTATACTTTCCCCGGAGACATCTTGAACAATAATTTTATGCACTCGCTTTACGACGAGTACCAAAATAACTATTTCACTCATAATGATCACCTACGTAAGCTAAAGAGTGGATAAGTTCAGGGTTATACTAGTATCAATATCCGCGCGCTGAGCCATTTTTCATGAATAATCCTGTTTTTTAACAACGCGATTACAAGAAGAGTAATGGAATTGTTCTTGTCAAATTGTTTAATTGCACACATCCGTCTTACAAAACTATGGAAGTATACAGGTTTTCACTTGCACAACGCACTCTCCTTTTAATGTAAAATAGAGATCCTCACTACGGTACCGATTTTGCATGACATATAAATAAAAGTTTAAAATCTGCAAGAGGAATTATCTCTCGTCAAGTATCAAGCATAAACTACCAACTCTAGATTCTTCAATTTTTCTTTAATTTTCTTCAAAATCTTCAATATTTCAAATAAAATATATATTATTCATTTTAATGAGATTTATCGTAGACTATGCTGAAAAACAATTTATTCGATGTTTGTACTCTTTTCGAAATAATAATAATAGTAACAATAATAATAATAATAATAATAATAGTAATGATAATAATGATAATAATAATATTAATGATAAAAATGATAATAATGATAATAATAATAATAATAATAATAATAATGAAAATAATATTATTAATAATAATACATTGCAAAAATATGGTGTTGATTTAACACCATCCCGGTATCTATATCATAATACACCAGAGAAGTGGTGAAACAACACCAATTGAGAATCAAACCGATATTGGTTTAACACTGATTAGTGTTGTTTAAATGCCTATCTGGTGTCAGCCTCAAGCCGAAGTGGTGCTGTTTCAACACCTCTCCGGTGGTTTCCTATATAGATACCGAGCTGGTGTCAAATTAGCACCGGTGTTTTTGCAGTGTAGCAAAAATAGCCATCATTATTATATCATTAATAATAACAATCATAATAATAATGATAGTAATAACAATAATAATTATGATAATGATAATAATAATGATAATAATGATAATAATAATAATGATTATGATAATGATAATAGTTATAATAATAATAATAATGATAATGATAATAATAATGATAATAATGATAATAATAATAATGATTATGATAATGATAATAGTTATAATAATAATAATAATGATAATGATAATAATAATGATAATAATGATAATAATAATAATAATGACGATGATGATAATAACGTCGTACTTGACCCAGGAAGGAACAACATCGAAAATTGAAAAGAAATAGCTGATTTTGCCTTGTAGCCTTCATGATGTTATATTGGGAGGGTGACCGACTTTTGCAATTGTACTTGAACCTATACTTTTCAGGCTACAGGCGTTTTGCTTGCAATCTCTGGCAGTCTTTATCTCTTAAACTAATCATGCCTTGTAATTTCTATTCAATATCTGACAATATAATCTCCAAATCTCTCCCCCTATCTCTCTCTCTCTTTCTCTGTCTTCTTTCTCTCCCCCTCTCTCTCTCTCTCTTATCTCATTCTCTGTATCCATGCCCCTCTCTTTTTATTGGCCGACATCAATCAATTTCTTTTTGCTCTTTGCATGGTGAGCGTGTATGTTAGCGAGTGAGAGATACTTTGAATTATTTATTGCATAGTAACTTTGTGAGTTTGTGGGTGTGTGTGTGGGGGGGGGGGTTCCGTTCCCTCTGTTCTATCCCCCACCTCCCCCCTCCCCCTCCCCCTCTTTCTCTCTCTATCTCTAAGCTGTACTGTTTGAAAAATGTGTGCATATATGGATAAACAGAACTTAAACTGAAAAGTGGGAAAGTTTGTAATTGTGATGAGATAATTATTTTGAACGAAATCTAATAAAACGCATTTTATTAGATGACAGAGCAGCGGTGTGCGTCGTCTGTGCGTGTACGGGTGTGTGATGGAGTGCGTGTGTGTGTGTGTGTGTGTATTGGAGAGAGAGGCTGTGTATTTGTGATTAGTTCTACGTTTGCCCTTACCAGCCTCTGGTGATAAACAATGATATAATATACAATTTGAGCAACCACTTCAGCTAAAAAAAAATATTTTGTTATATCATATTGAAGATAATGTCCACTCTTGTGGTTACGATTTTGAATATTGAAACAAATTTACACAAGGCGATCGGTAAAGTTTGTACAAGTGAAAAACCAGGAACCTTTTAGCTGTAAATGAAAATAAATTTGATTGTGCATGGAGCCACAGGTACTGCACAGAAACAAATACGCTCCGAGTTTTAAGGGTCGAAACAATTTTTTCCCTAATATCATTGAAAGAGTTTGATAGCTTGGCAACAATTATGTCCATCTTTCCAAAGCGATATTTTAATTTCCTTTTTTTTCTGTGACTTTGCATAGTTTTGGTCTATTTTATGTATAAATATATATCCCCTTTCCCCTGCGCACTGATGCACTCTAAAAATACTGAGTAAAATTTTACCCAATATTGGGTAGAAAGGGAACATGCATGTTTGCTGAGAATATTTTTTTACCCCATATTGGGCTATTTCAACGCAACATTGCATAAAATTTACGAAATGTTGGGTAT